>NC_034009.1:2741971-2978575 GCF_000346465.2 Prunus persica
CATATCTTTGGCACTAGGACGTTGAGAGTGATAGAATGGATAATTTGATGTTTGATAAGCACAAAGAAATGGGAATGGTTGGGTGGCCCTTCCTCACATGGGTCGGTTTTTCTGTTCCTCAATGACTTTTGTTTTTCGACCAAAAAAAAAAAGGACTGGTTGTTTGATAGCATCAACTTGATCCTTGTATAGTAGCTAAATTAGTAGGCAGGCACGTACTAGATTTGGAACATGTAAAACAAATCAGCCTTGTCACACCAAATTAGTAGGCCCATAGGCCCCAAATATTGTCCCTCTAATATCCAAATTGTACTCCAAGTAGTGATAAATTATCAGTACCATGCTACCATTATTTAGGCATGGAGGGACCATCGTTCTATTCTACTCACTTTAATGACCATGGACCTCACTAAAGTTCTAACATCCATTTCATCCACATAAATCAAATCAAGGGTGATGTTGCCATTCTATCAACAATGTTTTGACGTGCCATATAAAATGGGACTTCATTCTATTTTTACGAGTAATATTGACGAAAGAAAAGTATTTTAAAAATTAAATAATTACTTTTAATCATTTAAACTATTAACTTTTTTTAAAATAAAAAAGTTGTCTTGAAACTATTTTAACGTATGTTGATAACATTGTGCCACCTTAAAATGATTTCAAGGCATATTCTCTCGTGGCAAAAGGGGCTACATTAATCATTCTTAAAAACGAAGAATAATACAGAGAATGCATAACATTATCAAAATTCAACATGGTTTCCACTTCCACGCAACATTATATATCAGATAGGCTATAGAAATATAGCATCCATCAATGACAAGTTACCATCAAAGCCTACTTCGATTTCACATCACTTCCAATTGTTTCAAGGATACGATTTGCCTCTCAACTGAGATAGAGAGACATAACACTGATTTATCTAATCTTAATTTTTATTTTTATTTTTCTTATAAACCCCTTATCTGTTATTAGGATCAAAATTTAAGTTTTCAAGAGCTAAATAATAGCAGAAACCAGAGGAAACTCAACTCCAAGGCTCTCATTACACATACCACCACCATATTAAAATTAAAAACAACCAAACAAAAAAGAAAAAAAAAACACAGAAAAACACTCCAATATCAAGCGCAGAGAAAGAAAAAACACTCGCTTTTTTCCTTTTTCTTTTCCGGGAAAGCAACTACAAATGCTTTCATTTTTCCCGACACCATGGCATATATGTACAGTAGCTAGCACCAAGCTTTTACAAAATCTATTTATGAGGAGGCTTAATTAGATGCTTCACGATTAATCAGCCCCAGCTCTGGCCCCTCCCCCGCTTGTAATCCATGGATGTCCTGTACCCAAACAACCCCACATTAGATTTATATTCTATAGTTCCCGTTTCCACTCAATTATTATGATTAACAAACTTTGAAAATTGGATGTCTCGCTATTCCATTTAAGGATATCAAATTACCCAACCTATCCCCGCAACCAAACAGTCTAAGCAGACGTGAAAACTGAAATTAATCAAACAAAAATCAACAGGGACCACTTACTGAGGACTTGCTCAGCCGAGAACCTTCTGGAAACGTCCTTACACAGCATCCGCCTCAACAAATCTTTGACGGAAGCCGAGACGCCGTTGAAAACCCTGACCGGAAATCTCAAGTTCGCTCTGAGCACCGCCTCGAAGATCTCTTCCGCCGTTTCGCCGTAAAACGGTGGGAAACCGGCCAGCATTATGTACAGAACAACGCCGGAGCTCCAAACGTCGACCTTCTCCCCGTACTCCCTTCCAGCCACCAATTCCGGCGCCACGTAGTACGGCGTTCCGACGAGGCCGCTCATCGTCTCGCCATCCCCGAACGTCTCGGCCGATCCGAAATCGGCGAGCCGGAGCCGGTCCCGACCGTCGAACAAGATGTTGTCCGGCTTGATGTCCCGGTGAGCCACGCCGAGGCGGTGGCAGTGCGCGACGGCGAGCATGAGCTGAGTCATGACCGAGGCGGCCTCGGGCTCGGAGAAGACTCCGAGAGTGACTCGGCGGTAGAGATCGGGCGCATCGCAGAGGTCGAGGACCATGTGGAGGTGGTCGTCGTCTTCGTAGAGGTCGTGGAGGTTGATGACGTTGGGGTGCGAGGCCAAAAGCTTCAAAATCTTCGGCTCCGTCAACAGACATTGGGCATCGAGCGAGTCGCCTGAGTCGGCGATTCGCTTGTCGATCGATTTGACCGCGAAAACGTCGCCGTTCCTCTGGGCTTTGAAAACGACGCCGAATCGTCCACGGCCAAGCTCCTCGCACAGCTGGTAGTCTCGCTGCAGTGCCTCACTCATGAGTGTAACTAATTCTGTGATTTTCGGAGTCAAACGGGAGGTTGGGTTGGTTTCGTTGGGATTTTAATAGGCGCGATGGTTACGGGAATGTTTCGGGAGAATATTCGGGGTGTAAATGGAATCGTTCCTTCTGCGCCCGCCACGTGTTTCATGTAGAATCTAACGGCTGAAGATTCGAAGTGAATCAACGAACCTGTACCCGTGGGGTGGGTTGAAATTACGCAAATGCCCTTTCTTCCAATGGAAATGGAAAAGGAGAACGTGATTTCCGTACTGTTGCCGTGCTTTCTAGTAATCGGACTAGGATTTGAAGTCCGTGTCGTACACTATCAGGTATTTCTTCTGCTGCTTTATTTTTTATTTTTTGGTTTTTTATAAGGATTTTCTTTGTGGTTGGTTTAGTAGTTGGAAACCTATTCGACTCCCACCTATAAAAGGTAATTACAGATTGCCACAATTTAAGTGCGTATCTAGACATCGTAATGCATATTATTCATACAAGCACTAGTGCATGTTGGGTGAAACACTAATTTTTCTTTTTTGTCCGCAAGCCAATACTCTTTTTTACTGGATTAGATTCGGTTGATAATACTATTTTTTTTTTGGTTTGATATATTCATAACATTTGTGCATGCCCACGCGTTTACGGGTAATCCGTTGATGTGCAGTGAAAAGTATTTGTGTTTATGATTGGCAATCACTTATGTTTTGCTTATAAGTTATGTTTCTTTAATAAAAGTAAATGAGACTAATATTGTTTGGTGAAGTATTAAGGAGCCTTAATATGTTGTTAAAATTAGGGAAGGAAACAACCTGGAAAACTCTTTAATTGATGAGTACTAATTAGTGGCATTGACAATTAATAATTCACTCGCTAAACACCATAAAAGTGACAAGCGAAAATGATAAGTAACTATGTAATTAACACTTCAAAAACTAACTTCTGGAAAGTGATTAGAAGAGGATTTTCAATGTTTAACATGTCATAAGATGACTTTTTAAAGATAATATCTTATTGTTTGCCAAGAAAAAAAAACCAAAAAAACGTATGAGAAGCGTACAGCTTAAGTGGTTATGTGAATAGTTTGTTAATTTTTTTTAAAAATATAATTAAGAGAATTACAACAACAACAAAAACTAAAATAACAATCACATGGACATTAGATAGTGGATTCTTGGCAATAAACTAGTGCTTGCCCAACTTTACATAATAACCATGGGATAGCGAATTAATATCAATAACTAAATCAAAAAGTAAAGAAAATAATGGGGGGTATGTATGACACATTTTTTGGGTTTTGTCACATGAAAATTCAATAAAAATAAAATAAATCAGACTCACAAATAAATTTTTTTTTCCTCCTACTTCTGCAAAGTCATTGAAATGCGACAAAGTGACTCTCGAAAAATTTACAAATGTACAAATGTGAGGATGAGGAATCAAATGGCCTTTGGAAGGAAGTAAAAGGTACATTGGAATCTTGAGAGCTACTTCTTCAATTTCAGAGATATGCTTGCAGAGTTATGCAGTACAAACCAAGGACAATAATTGCACAAAAGGTTAGGGGGACGATTATGAACTTGCGGAAGAATACAAGCGAATGTCCCTTTCCAAATGGTCCACGAAATATGGACTCTCAAAACTTTTTCTTCTTTCTATTTGTATGATGAACACTAGGGTTGCGTATAAAATCACTCATAAACCACACGTATCAAATTATAAAATAATCACAATATTATATTCAACTCGTATTCGTGGGAGTACGGTTTTTATTTTATTTTTATGCACATGTAAATCATAGAGTTTGTTTTTAGTGAAGAATGGGGTGGGGGAATCACAAGTTTTCAATTTCTCTCTTTTATAGTGAGCTAGTTTCCAAATTTAACTATAATTAGTCTATCCTAATCTCTTTTTATAGATGTTTAAACTTAAAGTAATGTAGTGAACAAGTAATGGCATATCAAAATAAATGACTGACAACTGGTGATTAGCATAAATTTTCTGATGAATCATTAACTCTATCAGTATAAGTCTTGAGGAGAACTAAATCCTATAAACTTTTTATTTATTTATATATAAGCGATATTAGGAGAGGATGGAATCAAACTTAAAACCTCATATGCATGAGTAAAATGCTCTTAACTAACTAAGATACAAACCCCTTGCCTAAACCCTACCGAATGGTGCAAGTCATGGGAGACATAACACAATCTCTTAATTTAACGTATTGGATTAGTGAAGAGATCCAAATCAATAGTTAGGTAATGAGGGGGACACATTAACAAATACAAATGTATCAACCTAGACTTCCACTTCACAAGCCTTGTTTGCGTCGGACATTATGCCCATAATATAATGTTTATAAATTATACATATAATGTCAAGAAAAAACAATTGTTTGTGCATGCAATGTGGCATGCACCACTCAATTTTCGCTTTATTTTATTTATTTTTTAAGTGTATTTATGTGCGGTTTGTCTTATAGGAAATTGAGATTAATCGCTATAGCCAACAGGAATGTGTTTTACGATTATTTCATGATAATTTATTCTCAGCTGTCAACTCTTGACAGGCACTGCCATGGAAGATTTTTGTTTTAAATTACAAATAACAAAAGCTTGGTATTTGATCTTGTATGCATGCATGATGCATTGACGGACTTTATCTTTTTCAAGATTCACACCATATTATATACTTGTCTTTGTATTCTTTTACATTCCATCCAAATTGTATTGTATATCACAAATCAGGTTTCTCGTTTATAATTTATAAATTTAATAATAAAACTCAAAGTAAAAGATGACCCCATTTAGGATTACTATTGAAATGTGAATATTGAATCCGAAATTAATAATTGACAATAAATGGAGAGGCCGGAGATTTTCTCAATTCTTTCAGTTTGTATTGAAAAGCAAGTTGTTGTTAACTTTGACTTTAAAATAGAGTTAGCATTTCAAAAGAAGAAAATAAAAAAAAGAAACCTTAGTTTTGATGGTGATCTATACAAGTGCACTTCAATTCTTTGAATCCATATGTACTTGGACCGAACCTATACGCCATATTCATGCCAACTTCTAAGTAGGCAGAGAAACATTTAGCATGCATGCTGGCTCTAAGGTTCTGCTTTTGGCGATTTTCTCAAGCAACTTTGTCTAACAGAATTTTATTTTATTAGCAATATGCTAATTAAATATCTGGAGTATCTCTGGACTCTGGCTGTCAACTTCGAGAAGATTTGTCAAGTTGCTTGTGTTTCTATACTATAAAGGATGTGACAAGCTGACCCATTTCTTAGTGAAGGATTTGCAGCTTGTGTCTTCTAGTTATAGAATAAAGTTGCCTATATCTCTAAAATAATCTTCTCTGACTAGACAATCTAACATTTTCTAAATGCTGGTGGGTTATTTTACTAGACACCCAAATCAGGGGAAAAAAAACAAATTTACTAATTATCTCACATTTCATTGTGTTTATTGATCAAGGATACTAAAAAATGATATCCCCATTGCATGAGAGTTTATCTCCAAATCAGGACCAAACAGCAGATGAAATCATGTCTGAATCTGAATGTATCAGATCTTTTTTAACAGATAAATAAGAGTTAAGGAAAATAAAACTCAAGTGATTGTATCAGATATATTATTTATTTGGCACTTGATAATCAAATTTCGGAAGCTAAATTGTATTTTTTTTAAATATAAGTAAAAACCCTTCGCAGGAAAAAAAAACCACTCAGAAACCTTAAGTTAACCATCAAGTCTCAGGCTGTCGATCAAGTTTGGAGGAATGTACTGATTAAGTGATTATTACACATGAAAGGAAGCAATAGAAGTAGGAAGAACAAGATATTTGAGCCATGGCTCCACTGAGGCATATGATGTTTCAAAATTTACAAAATTTATTACGCCATGCCAAATCCTTAATAAAACTTATGAGCGTCCTTTCTCTTACAACAACAGTACATAGAGCAAGCATGCACCAACAAAGTTGGGAAGTTTTCTGTTTCAAGCTTGTTAGTTCTTCATTCTCTATATCTACTATTATGGAGGAAAAATGGACATCTTATCAGCCAGTAATCATTTACATGCTATGGATTTTACATTCGAGTTATTGTTGTCATACCTAAAGGACTATTACTCCAAATGCAGAACCATCCTCTTTCTTGATGAACAGTACGGTCGCCAATGCATTCCGACTTATAGGCATTCATCTCCCGTAGCTCCTACTCCCACAGAAGTTTGAAATAATTAAATTAAATAGTGCAATACAAGCAATAACATTCAATTGAAATACTGGCACAGAACTAACTTTTATAACCATTGAATGGTAGAAAGGAAAGTACGGAGAGAAATTCATCCTTTCCACAGCCCAAAACCACCCGGCTAAAACACATACACACAAATCTGCCTCTCTAATTTTTTTCTGGGGAGACACAATAATATGTCAACCTCACAATTATTGAGATACAAGTCTGATCTAACAGCATTTCCATTAACTTTTGGTGGATTTCGTAGTCCAGAACTTTCTTTGTTTTCTTGTTCATATTGGTAGACATGTTTCTGAAAGCCAAATTCACAAAGCTCAAACAATTTTTTGCATGCACCAGAAATTAAATTTGTCAAAACTATAGCTGAATTGAATAGTGAGGAGACCAACGGAAACATGAAAAATGAGTTAATATACAGTAAAATTTCAAGCCACTTAAAGAACTGAAGAAATTTAATTAGTAGAATGAACTACAGATAGGTTTTCCAAAATAAATCAACAACACTAAGTCAACCTGTTCCTGCTTTCATATATTGGAATTTGGAATGAATTTAAACTCAAACAATTAGTTAGTTCTTTGCTTACCATCTTTGCTTGAACTCTGTTCCATGTCAATCTGTTCTTGCCATGACTGCTTCATGTCAGAAGATTCACACTCCAAAAAAGAGTTGTCTTTTGATGAGGAACATGACTGTGGAACAGAAAATGAATTTCTGCTTGTTGTCTGCTTCTTAGACATGGAAGATTCAGCTGTAGAGCTGCAATCTTCATTTGTTCTCGAGGTCCCAGCTTCATTAGGATTGTGCAAATTATCTTGGAGTGGCCTTTCTTCTTCCATATGTTTGGATCTCTTCCTATTAAATTGGTTACTCTTGGAATTTTGACATGTAGGCACCTTCTGATCATTCGATGAGTAAGTAGGACAAGGAGCATTATTCTTTAAGATCACTTTTGGGATAGGCAAACTTTCAATACCATCGGAATTGTCAACAACAACTTCATCTGTGCCATTTGAGTTTGCAGCCTTTGCTGCTGCTTCCATTTCCCACATCTTGAATATAGCCTTGGTCAAATGTTCTCTAGCCAAATCTATCTCAATGAAAGGTTTTGGATAGTTAAATCCTAACTCTACCCCCGAAACTTTAAGCACATTATCTGGCGCATCCCAAGGATGATGGATCCACTCAGTTGGCAGACGCGCTAACTCAGGCAGCCAATGCCTTACATATTCACCCTCCGGGTCAAATTTTGAGCCTTGAACCTGTCTCCCAAAATTCACATGAATTAAAGTTAGAATAGACTAAAATAGGTTTATGTTCCTCAAGAATAAATTTGTTGGGTTTTAGGGTATTCAGGTAGCTGCACTTTCTTTAGCTTTCAATTTATAAGGTACTGAAGCAAAACACTCACCTCTGGACTGTCCAAACGCTCAAGCTCATGGCCATCTGGTAAGCTCCCTGAGATATACTGCCAACCAAGGATATCACTTTCCAAATCAGCATCCAAAAGTGTGTCCCAGAAATACTTCATTCCCCATTTCCAAGGAAGAAGCAATACTTTCACAGCAAAACTTGATACAATCACTCTTATTCTGTTGTGTATCCACCCGGTTGCCCATAGCTCTCTCATTCCTGCATCAACCAAAGGGTACCCGGTCCGACCTTGTCTCCAAGCCTTAAAATTGTTCTGGTCAGCTTGCCAAGGAAAAAAATTCAAGTTGCTGAGCAGTGGTCTCTCATGAGTGAATGGAAAGTTAAAACAAAGATACCGTGAGTATTCTCTAAGCCCAATGGCCCTCAGGAAAAGAGTCACACTCTCAACCCCTATAGAGTTCCCTTCTTTTGCCCACAGTATCTGCTTCATTCGAGCTAACTGGAAAACTTTCCTCACACTCAGTTCTCCAAAATGAAGATATGGGGACAAAAGTGATGTAGAGTTTTGCCCAACCTTTGTCCTGTTCTTTGAATATTGAAGCAGGTGCAACTCAGAAAATTCACTTAGAGCCTTATCGGCATTGCTCCAACCAGGAGACCATGCTCTTGCTAAGAGGGCATTGCTAGATTTTTCTGTTTCATTTTCAAGACCCAATTCCTCAATTGAACATTTTGCTACATTTCCTGTCAAAGGAAATAAATTCGTCTTCTTTATTTGTTTCTTTCCCAGCAAATACACACACACACACACACACACAAACTCAGAAAGTCGAAATGTACCTGTTGCTGGCACCAATTTCCATGGAGGAAGGAGTGTGACAAGTTCCCGTTGCATGTTTAAGGACTTGTCCCAGTATGCCTCAAAGGTTGTAAAAGCTTGCCCTCTTGCATCATATACTTCCCATGGCTCATTCAACAGATCTGCATTGTAACTTTGCACAGAAATGCCCAGCTCCACCAGCTTTCCTTTGATGTTGTGATCACAAACAAGTGAAATAGGATCTGGGAAGGAAAAGCAATAGTATATTTACAAATTGGAAAGAAACGAAACACCTTGAAGCAATTTGCAAGAAGCATCAACACACCTAGCATGCATGACAGATAAGGGCTCTGTTCTCCAGCACAACGCTGATTGCCGACTAAATAAAATCATTTTCAATTTGATTTGTGACATGTGCCTTCAACTATAAGATAACAAAATCTTTGACCTCATTTCATGAGTGAAATTTGTGAAATGTCATTGATATTACAAGAGAAATCTTCATTTTAGTCGAGCTGAAAAATAACCATTAGTTGTGGTGTATGTTATACTGGTCAATTTGCTATCACCTTAGCTTTTGGGATCAATGTTAACTTAACAGTTACAACTGCGCAAGGGTAAAGCATTAAGGATGCCACAATCATCCTCTACAACCCTAAAACAAAAAACAAATATAGACATCCAGAGAGGGACTGAAATTTCTAATTCAATATACAGAAATCCAGAATGAATGATGGACCTTAAGCTCTCTCTGCCTCTCACAGAGGGGCATTAAGTCACATAAACAAAAATATTGAGAGAACAAACGAAATAAGGTATCAGAAATGAATGAAAATTAGATCTTCACTATGCTTTTAGAAAATCAAAGTTATATACGTTGACTGAAACTACTTTGAGGTTGGCTCCAGAACATACCATAAAGATGGTTGAATACTACTTTTGTAGCTCCAATGGCTTCAATGCACTCCAAGAGAGCAGCAAGAGTGCTCTGGGTTCTGATTAGCACAAGTTCAGCCCCAAGGGATCTCAGGGAATGGTCCAAGTGAGCAAGAGACTGCTTTAGCCACCACCTCGAAACTCGACCAGCGTAAAATTGTCCTTCATCTTGAGGACACCATATATAAACAGGGAAGACGCTACCATCCCTAGCAGCAGCAGCTAAGGCAGGATTATCCTCAATCCTGAGGTCCCTTCTAAACCAAACTATAGTCTTGTTGCTACCCATCTTGTAATTCAGTTTCTTCAGGATCAAATTTCAGTATCAAGTTTTATAAAAGTCTCAAAAATTTCTCTTCCTCCTTCCTCCACTCATTAGCCAGTAGCCACAAATACCAGAAATCAGACTGAAGGTCCTCAATCAAAGAAAACCATAAAGCAACTTACAATCACAAACTGCAGCTTTTGCCAATAGAACGACAGCAAAAAACTTTGCCCAGTCAAGGGAAAGATCTGGAAATAATTCTCCCCAGCTGAACCTGGGAAGTGAAGATTATTTTGAACTACCAAGGACCCAAAAACGCCAGCCTATCAAGATGTTCTGGGTCAAAGAAATTTGACTGTTCCCAATCTATCTGTGGACCAACTGAGCCTTCCCTACATGTTTCACCAACGGAAAAAGTAAAACTCACCATGAAGTCATCAACCAAACAACAGAACTCCACAAAATAAAATCGCCAATACCCAGCAGACAACTTTTAAAATCTAGAAAAAAAGCAACCCTAAGTGGCAAACACTTACTCAAGAAGATTCAAAGAACAGTTCATGCATTTGGGTGCACCTTGTGTCGTTAAACACAATTCCACCTGCAATAGAAGATTAGATTACATGTGACTGAAAAAAAAAAAAACTATGAATCTGAATCTGAGTGAGACCAAACCAAAATAATTACTTATTCATACGCAATAAAGAATATAATTTTGGAAAAAGAAAAATAGAAACAATCATACAGAGGGCTTTAAACAATACCCAATTCTCTTTTTCTGGATTATCCAGAAAGATCTCAAATACCCACAACTTGGCTAAGAACCCAAAATCAAATATTAAGGATGCATACTTTTCCCATATTTCCTGGGCATGGGAAAAGAAAATAGTGCACAAATAAATAAACAAATAAAAAGCTTTATCTTGTGCACAATATGTGCAGAGAGATGGTCAATACTGTGAATCAAAGAAATGGCTTTACGTGACTGTATGATTATTCCATTAACGTAACATCACGTGGAGATAATGACAGTGATTATGGTAGACGACGATTTCTTGTCTTCTTTGTGAACCCCACTGGTAAAAAAGATAAGGCTAAAGGTCTTGTTAGGCCTCGCTTTAACATTTGCACCTACAGGGTCCTATAGTCTTTTTTACCTTACCTTTTGGTCCTTCGGAATTGCAAGACCAGCCAAAGAGTCCTGAAAATCCTTTTGAAGTTCAAAGACAGCCGAACATGTTTTAGAACTTTTGATTTGACCAAACTTCCAAACGTTTGCAAATTATCTTGATTTTGTTTCTAAATTAAGTAAGGGTTTTGCTTTTGTTACCACTTTCTTTAATGTTGTTTAGCCTCATTTTGATGGGAAGAGAAAACACGGACTTCCCGTAAAGTATTAATTGGTTTTGTCCTCTTTGCATGCAGATCTTGTTCATCTTCTACCGTTTTAGCATCGAAAAAACAAGAATACCTACCAAGTACCCTCAATTCTAAAAGTTCTGTTTACCAAATTGATAAAAGCTTGATGTACCAAGAGAAATTAGGCAAAAAGATCATCTGGGTTAGCCTTGAAATTTTCTTATCTGCATTTGCTGATATTATCTTTGAGCACAAAACCATATTCACCAACTGTTGGATCAAAATTTTGGTTGCATCACCAAACCGTCTCACACCATGTGATGTGCCTGAAATCTAACCTTGTACCAAATGGTCTGATGCTTGAGCATGGTCACAAGGCATTAGAAAGCAAAACAAGGAGACAACCAATATGATCCCTGACTTGTAACATAGCTTATCTGATTTTTAATTTTAATTTGACTCGTTTATGGAGACAGTCCAATTATATCAAAGCTTACAAAATGCACAGGACCATTCAAGAACTGAGCTAAACTAGCATTAAAACACATGAAAGCTAGAAAACAGGGGGCAATCTATAACATTCAGCTTCGTGTTGTTGGTTTCTCTTAGGTGACCAAGTTGTCACAAATTCGAAAGGTAAATTGATTAACGAAGAGCAATGAAACAATATCAAAAGGGTTATTATTGTTTCGGATGAATAACCTAAAGGCAAATTTCTGTAGCAGTAAATAGATCCCTTCAACTATCACGAACAAAGGTCATAAAATTCATAACCGATCCATTCGGCTTTTTAGTACTCATTGCAAAACTAAAATGTACTACGATGATAAGTGGTAAATGCAATGCAAGGAGAGACATAAAGTATGAATATCTATTCCATAGAACATGAGTCAAATTATCATTATACATTACCATATCCAATTTCCACCTGAGAAGCATCATGGTAATAAGGAAGCTCATATTCCGGTGCCATTGAGATCATAATCAGAGCCCCTAATCAGCTTTCCCAGGTGCTGATTATTAATTATATTAAACTATACCTAATTTCTGCCAGGAACATATAATGCACATATTCAGACCAGAAAAGTAATTCCCTCGAGTTCCAAAAGAAGCCTAGGTGCTTCTCTAAAATACCTAACCCTTTTAAAACAAGTGCTCAGTGTGCACGGTCCCTAAGGACTTCTAGTTCCATCTCGGTTGGGTCAGTTGCCTGGATTTCATAATGGATACCATCCAGCTCCCTCCTGAACCTGTCCTTTGATGTTGCATACAGCATCTTGGCACGGATCCGTGACACAGAGGGTGACCTGGAAAAGGAAGCATCAGTATCACATCAAAATTGAAATGGCAATGGCAATAGCAACTCAAAAGGGGGGAGAAAAGCAGTTTCATACAGAAAATAGTAGAAACACAACCATATACGAAACACCTTTAAAAGTTGCATATGTAAACAGCAAACATCTTTCCTCTATGTGAGATCACAACGAGACCCAAATCATCAACAAGATCCATAGTTTTTATTCAAGTTTCACATAAACCAAGTGGGATATGATGATGAAAAGAGGTGGAAGCGATCCTTGAAAAAGAGCTCAGAAAGGAGCAATTAAGCTGAACTCGATCCAAAAGTTTCTAGGCTACATTAACCCCAGCTTCCATTTCAAAAACCAAGCAAACTATAAAAATCCTCCAATATACCAACACAAAAACGATCCTCACCAAATGCTTAAGAAGCAAAGCAAGTGGAAAATGAAACTCATCGCTATGTTTGCCATCATAATTTGGTCCAGGGGGAGCATTCACCTATTTATGCGACAAACTTTCCAAAGGACATTTGCGATTAGAGAGGGTCAAAACACAGAATCATCTCGAGTAAAACACAGTTAACCAAAAGAAGAGTCACTACTAACTAGCATCAAAGTTCGATTGGCAATTTTAACTGCATTTTGAATCAGAAAAAGTAACCATACAAAAGAAACTAACCATGCAATGAAAAAGATCTTGCTCTTTTGACAATTCTCTGAAGTGACAAAATCAAAGTCATAAATTGCATAGCGGCAGTCATTCTCAGGCATTGAAGCAGTGAAATCATCATAGCTTTCAGCTGGACCTCCAGTCTTTTCAACCACAACCTCTTTTTTCTTCTCGTCAATTTTAAAAATCACGTAGCGATAAGCCTTCTTCCTCTGCAGTTCCAAGAACGTGTTTTTGCAGTGCTCAGCAACACCCATGCCTGATGAAGCATTTCCCTGAAATGAAAACCCAGTGTTAAATACTTGCTCCAAACAGCATTAACTACCAGTTGTCATTTTTTGCAGAGCATAATAAAATCAGAATTTCACTTCAAGATATCATTAAACAAACCCGTCCAAGAAGAACAAACACCAGGACGCTATACAGGATTAAATCAAACATATGCTTAATCCTGCCCAAACTTGAAAGTTACCATTTGGAATTACACGGACATTGATGGCCCATAACAACATTTGAATTTGTAATTCCAACTGTGGATATTGAATTTCATATTTATTATTTGGAGCCAACAGAACAAAACCCATGATCACTCCAAAGCCACCAAACCCAAATAAAAAAAACTTCAATGATAATCCAATTCAAAGTCCAAGCCCCAAGTCTCCATAACATGCAATGAAAGGAATCACATCTTTGTCAGATTCGGACACCCACATCCACAAACAAGAAGCCTCAAACCAGATACTGCCTTTATATAAATTCTAATAAAGCCATCAAATTTGTGCAAGAAAATGAATTGCTACGACAAAAATAAGAACAGAAGTTACAGCCACCATTATATATCCAGTGTACGAAAAAAAATAAACTGGACTTTTAGCACCCAAAAAAATTCTTAAATTTCTTCTTGATAAATTAAAGTGAAGTATGAACAACCCAGGAGAGAAAAGGTTTGCAACAAGCAGATTACTAACTAACGACATTAATAAGTGCAAGTAGATCGATAATTGACCAAAAAAATCTCAAATTTCTACAGAAAACAAAAGAGAAAATGAGTTTGCAGTTAAAAATCAAGCCCATGCGTTTATCTGCTGCCAAAAGCAAACCAAAACCCAGTAATCAGAACTTTAAAAGCACCAAAAAAACAGAAACACAAATCTATAAACCCAGAAGAGAGAGAAAAAATATATACAAATAGATCTGAACAAGTAAAAGGTGAAACTTACTCCTCTGAAAGCCATAACTGTTACGGAGGCAGATAGAGAGAGAGAGAGAGGGAGAGGGAGGAGCGTATGGAGAAGAAAGGAGGAGAATAGGAGCCACTGAAGAACAAAAGGAGAAAAGGGAAAAGAACAAGATTCGCGTTTTGAGGGAGGGGAAAGTAAAAAAGAGGCGCGTCTCGTATGTGTGTTTTTCGTATCTCGGTCTAAATATTAAGTATTGTATTATTCTTTTTCCTGACAACGACCCGCCATTCCGTGTTAGAGGAGAATTCATTGATGTGGTCATATCGGATTAGGTTTACTTAACTTTTCTCAACCAGCATTTGCAATATACCTGTTATAATATATGTACGACATGTGTTGGTATTATTATTATCTATTTATATAGTATAAAGTAAGAGACAGAGAATGGTGAAATATTTAAAATATCAAAAAATATCTTTAGTTAATTTAAATATTAAGAATTAAATTTATTAATTAAATGAAGATAATATGATAAATTCATATTTTTTTATAATAACAAAAATTAAAATTAAAAATAAAATCAGATAATATATCCTGTTTTTATGAAACATAACTACTCATATATATCTTTTCTTAATTCTAAGAATAAAAGAAAAAATTAATTAATTAGCACATGCGTGAGCATGTGCCAAGGGGCTAGTTATTATTAAAGGTGAATTAGTAATACAATGTAAACAACATGTATTAGGTCATTTATATGAGAGCATATGTGCCAAGGGGCTAGTTATTATTAATTAAGGGTGAATTAGTAATACAATGTAAACAACATGTATTAGGTCATTTATGTGAGAGCATATGTGACCGTTGACTATATGTTGTGATAAATCCAAAATTAATTTACTATAGCTACAGTGTTGATGCTTGGATTTATTTATTTTTTAATATAAACAATAGTCTCAACTATAAAAAATAGGAGAGTATTTCACGCACACTACAAGGATGTTATGAAGGTTCAAACTTAAGATCATTAATCTATAAATCATGACTTTTTTTGATTGAGCTAGATCCTGTTGACAATATTTATGTAGCATTTGTGGACCATCAATCATTATATAGTGGATGGTTGTATAAACCATGCATAAGCTTTTCTAGTTACAAATAATAAGGACACAACCTAAACCAATGCGGTGAAAGGGAAAAGGGCCAAAGAAAAATTATACAACCCAACACAAAACCAACTTTTGAGAGTCCATCGGCCGAAGAAAAATCATACAATCCAAGACAGAGAAACCCCAAACTACAGCCCATAAAAGGCTAGAAACCCATTTAATCCAAGATAACACCAGACAAACAACAAAGCTACAAAGCCCAAAGGCTAAACCAAGTGCCTGCCACCAATAGTTAAAGTTGATGCAGCCGGGTTACATGAAGATAACGTTTGAAGGGCCTAGACTCCTAGTTGCTCCACCAAATATAAGGTTACCATTTGGTTGGATCATGTATCACAGTAGCAGCAGAAACATAAATGTTCTGTTTAACAGAGACATCAAAATTAGCATAACTAAGTTCTTTTAGGGGAACAATCTAATTATCTGCCTATAACTAATCTTCAAACCAGCCCCTCAAAAACTGATTTCTGAAGCTATCAAGAAACAGGGATGAACAGCATTGAAGGAATGGAAGATTCTCAGACCTTCCAGTAAAACTAGATTGTGATGGCAAAGATTTTCCTGGAGGATCTGCAATGAAAATCTTGTGCGTAGGAATCTAAAAACCTCTGCAACCAAAATCACTAGTGTTTTTCATTTTAGTTTCAATTGTAGGTCATTTCCTGTGAGGTGCTAATTCATGGAAATCAAAGTTCAACACTTGAAATAAAACTAGGGTTTAGGGGGCTTGAATAACAACACTACTATTCAAAACTTCCGATTGCATATTTCTAGCTAGGATTGTCTCAAACAGCAAAAACACCAAAAAAAGACTTGGAAACATAAAAACAGAAATCAAATGCATTTTAAGAGTAAGGAATTGAAAAGCTGTCTACATAACAAAAACAAACAACTAAATCTCAAGCCCCAAACCCCCACTGGGCACCATCCACACTCACTCATCATCATCTTCATCCCCAGCAGCTGAGTTGAAAGCATTCAACCTCTCAATCAACTTCTCCTTCCTCTCATCATAAGTAAGCTTCTTCAGATTGAATCTCTTGTGCTCCTTCACCTCCTTCTTCTCAGTCAGCTTCACGGTTGGATCGGCACGAATGGCGGCATGAACCTTCTTGTACATCTCCTCAATCCCTTCAGCCTCAACGCCCTTCTTGATGTACGCACTGAAATGGGTCTGAAATTTCTCAGGCTCATCCTCACTCAAAATCCCCATGTAAGCAGCAACATGCCCGCCATAGATGTACTTCCTGTGGACATCAGAATCAAGCTGCTTGTTGTCCTTAGAAAACCCAGCAAACCTCTTTTCGCTGTGAGGCACATCAAGCCCACCATCCAGAGCTCCCTTCAAAGCACCAAACACACGGTTCCCAGTTGTGGTTCTGATCAAACCCACATCGAGCAGAGCCCTAAATGGCCTCCGGCTCTCCGATGGCTCCACAGAATAGTCCTCGCCGGTGGCCTCGACGTTGCCCTCATACTCGTCGGCCATTTCGAGCTTGTGCAGGACTCGGCGAGCCAAGAGAAGACCGGTGCAGTAGGCTGCGGCGTAGTTGGTGAGGCCCACCTTGAGCCCATAGCGAGGAAGCTCGTGGGCGTAGGCGGAGGCGAGAACCAGATCGCCGGCGATGCTGGCGGAGATGATCTGGGCGACGATGTCCTTGTTGGTGAATCGGACGACGAACCGGTACTTGGGTGTGTTGTATTTGTTCTTGTCTTGGTTGATGAGGCGGATTCTGGCTCTGTAATCGGTCTTTCCCTGTCTTCTTCTCTTGTACTTGACCTGGAACCGCTTGAAGTAGGCCCTGGATTTCAGAGATTTCACGAAGGCCATGGCTGAGAGGGTATGGCAGAAAAGAGAGAGGGACGGCTAGGGTTTTCAGAAGGGTTGAAGACGAGAAATGAGCAGCAATTTATACCCTTTTGATTAGGACCCTGCCTTGAATTTACCATTTTGGGAAATCCATAGGAGAAAGCCCAATAGCTACAAAACCCTAAACCTGACAGACAGAAGATATCTTCAATCCAAACAAAGAGACCAAGCCCACAACAAAAAGCAACATCAGATTAGCCCGAAATCTAGAACCCAACGCTTCAGCCACAAAACCCTACCTGGACCGAAATGCGAGGCCCATATTCTAAGCCCTTCGACCCAATCCTTAAACACGTAGCTGGCCTTAACCAAGCCATGCGCACTAAACCCAGGCCTCATTTAGTGGCCCAGATTCGATTGAATTGGAGCCGACTCCAAAACTAGTCCTTGAGTCTCATCTCACGTGTATAGGTGAGACTTGTAAAACCAGTGCTTAAGAGCAAGTCCAACGGAAGGGCCCAGCCCGAGGCGAGGGGAAAAAAAAAAAAATGGCGTTCCACCGCACAGCCCAGGTCCGGGGGGGTGTGGGACCCACTGACTCGGGCCAGCCCGAAGGCGAGACGAGCCCGAGCTCCAGCCCGCGGTCGCTGACGTCAGTCCTCGCGTCACGCTGACTTCAGCGCGACGCCAGCTCCAACGGGAATAAGCCACGTGTCTCCTCCCCAGCCCTCCGATCAGCATCTCCGAATCCATCCTATGGCTGAGGCTTTTTTGGGCAATAAAAATATGAAAAAAAATCGTAATTTTTTTTAAAAAATTCTAAAAAATTCTGATATTTTTTTTTTCTATAAATACCTATCAATACCCTTCACTTTCAACACCAATCCTCATACATTTCATTTTATACTTCTACTATTATTCACTCTTTACTCAACATTTTCCTCTTTTTCATCTAGCATTTTGATTTCATATTTTTATGGCTTCTTCTATCGAAACCGGAGGGGTTTGGAGCACCATGGAAGATGTTTCCTTGTGTGAGGCTTGGCTCCAAATTTGTCATTGTCCCGTGTCCGGCAATGAGATGAAATTTTTTCATATGTGGAAAAAAATTCATGCCGAATTTTGTGAAAAAATTCCGGGGTCTACTCGTACAGAGATGGCATTATCCAGTAGGTGAAAAATCCTAAATAAAGAGTTGGGCAAATGGAGAGCTGCCCTAGCAAAAGCGATGGACAACTATAGAAGCGGGGAAAATTGTACTATCGAGGTAAGTATTTTATAATTTTGTTTTATTAAGTTTAATCTCCTAATATATATATTTTGTTAATATTGCTTGCATTTTCAATATTTTGTTAATATTTCTTGCATTTTAAATATTTTGTTCATATTTCTTGCATTATCAATATTTTGTTAATATTTCTTGCAATTTAAATATTTTGTTCATATTTCTTGCATTTTCAATATTTTGTTAATATTTCTTGCATTTTCAATATGTAGTTAATATTTCTTGCATTTGCACTTGTTTCTTAATTTTCTTGCACTTCTAATTTATTTGTAAACTTAATTGCATTTCTATTATTATTATTTTTGTTACTTGCATATCCAATATATTTTAAATATTTATTGCATTTCCATTTTTTTGTTAAATAGATGATACAAGCACAAATGTGGTTCGGTGCAACCGGGGGTGGCAAAAAAAGTTTCAACCATCATGAATGTTGGGAGGTGGTGAAATATTGCAAACGCTTCATAATTATTCCAACGGGTCCCGCCGTTGTAT
Organism: Prunus persica; assembly: GCF_000346465.2. Lineage (NCBI taxonomy): Eukaryota > Viridiplantae > Streptophyta > Magnoliopsida > Rosales > Rosaceae > Prunus > Prunus persica. Next base: position 2,761,231 of record NC_034009.1, read on the forward strand.
TAAACGAGACGTCACTCCGTGATTCAATGGCATCAGATTCACCTCTCGATTCTCCTATGAGTCAAGACTCACCCATGGAAAAGGAGCCGAGGCCCATTGGCCGAAAGGCCGCGAAGGCAAAGAAAGTGGGTAATTCAAGCAATAATAATTCAGCAGATGTTCCATACGCCAACATTCGTATAACAGCTGTAAGCTTTTACTCCGGAAGAAGCCCCAAAACCCCAGTAGCATCACACTTTTGAACAAAGTATGCATCATAATTGCAAATATCATGCATGACTTTATTGAACAAATGAGGTTGCATCCTAAATCGCCTTCGAAAATCAACATCAGAGTACAAAGAAGTTGGGATAAAATAATCTTCCAAAAGATTCTTACCCCGAGAATGCCTATGTCTTTCCACATTCTAGCGGCGGCCGACTTGTGAACCACGGCGGCGACCTTGGTTCTCTTCATCTTGCAAAGCCCTGCTATGAGAACTTGCTCATCGACTTGTCTCTGCAACTCATTGATTTCATCTGCTCTACGGTTTCTCTCATTTGTTTCTTGCTCTTGCCTCTCCAAGCATCTCCTAAATTCTTCCATTGAGAATGAATGAAGTATGAAATCTAAACTCTGAGAAATGAAAATATAGAAAGATGTGGTGTGAGAATATGACCTGAGCCTCTGGTTTTATAGAAAAATTTGGCAAGATAGACATGCCACGTGGCTTGATTTTATTGGATGAAAATCTTATCTGAAATTTGAAATTCATCCGAAATTTGAACCCAAATTTATCTGAAATTTGAATTTTGAAATTCATTCGAAATTTGAACCCAAAAATTTATCTGAAATTTGAATTTTGAAATTCATCCGAAATTTGAATCCAAAAATCTTATCCGGAAATTTTATCTGATTATGAATAGTCTTGACACGTAGGAATCCGGAAATCTTATCTGAAAATATTACCCAAATTAATTATTTTCATTAAAAAATAGGGAGAAAAAACAAAAAATGAATAGTAATTGCCCTTAGCCATGACAATGGGTGGAAACACAAAATACTATTTGCAAGGGCAACCACTATTCACGTAAATAGTGACTGCCCTAGCTCCACCATTGCCATGACTAAGGACAAATGGGTGAAGTTGCTCTTAGATCTTTCAATCATGCAGGTCCTCCCCCGTGTGGTCACCTCTCTGCGTTTTGGACGCATGCCCCACCTAAACAAGAAATAATGTTATAGTTTTCAACTTTCTTTTTCAACTTTTTTCTCAACTAATATGGTTGTGACAGTTAGTTCTAAATCATGCTCAGTTTTCAATGCAGTTGTGTCATTTACAAAACATGTATTGCATAGATCATAGATGGAGAAGAAAAAATTGGTAAAAAACTGTCGCATATGAAGCATTTTTCAATTATAATAGTTGTATTAAACTTAAGCGTTGGTTTTGAAAGTGATTTTGAATAGGCTAATAATCACTTCTTCATATACTCATAACATATAAACACTTTCTTTTGGAGACAAAAAGTTAAAAATTAGTAAAAAAATTTACATTTACTCGCATTTCACTCGATCTGAACCATTCTAATAATCTAATGATTCAAGATATGACACATCAATTTTTAAATTTGACACCCATTCATATAATTAACTCCAACTTAACACCGTTAAATCTAAATAAATTAAAATAAAGAAAAAAAAATCATAAACCTATCAGCAGCCAGCCATGACATGCTCCACCCCACCCACTACTGCAACTTCCCTCCTGACAACCAACCTTGTCTCCTATTCCCCTCTCCTCTCTCCCCCCCCTCCTCTTTCCTCTCTTCTATCGGGTATTTAGGATGGCTGCTAGGTTTTTAATTTTTTATCTTCATTGTTTTTTTTAATTTGTTTTAATAATATAGGTGTCAAAAGTTAAAAATTATCGTGTCATATCTTGAGTCGTTAGATTAATAGAATGATTCAGATCTTGCGAAATGCAGATAAATGCATAGTGACTAAGTTATTAAATTAATAAAATGATTCAAATTTAGAGACACGGGATCCTTCCAGTCAAACCCACCAAATGTGACCTAAGTCTAAAACCTCGAACATGACCCAATAAGAAGGGAGCTGAAAACCAAAGCCCAATGCTTGAGGCTCGTATTCCACAAAACAAATAGAAGGGATATGTTATTAACACTCCAAAATATTCATCCTCCAAAAAAAGATGAAAGGAGTTGCACATTTCCGTTATCAGAAAATAAGAGAGGAGAAGTAGAGGATGATTATTCCTGATTGCCAACAACAACATTTCTCTGGAATTAGTTAATTCCCTTATTTTATTTCATTCCTTTCTTGATTATTTCACGCACCGTTCCATATCTGCAACCAAACACAGTCTGTATTTTATCACATTGTTATTTTATTTTCATGGTTGGATTCTAGATGGTAATAATACTACATACAAATACCAAGTCTTTTATATATAGAAGAACTTGTTCAAGACAGAGAGTGGCTTGATTTTTTTTCTGTTTAGGTGTAAAATTTTCTTAACACATACACGTGCTTTGGATAGAGTCTTTACGTACACTTGTTATTAATTTAAGTGTCTGTAGAATAATCTTAACATCCTTTGGATAAAGTCTTTTTATAAAATTACGTACACTTATTAATTAACATGTCTCTATGCAATTAACAATGAAAAAGCATTGCTTGGAATTTTGGATTAATTCACAAAATGCTAAAACACATGGGATGAGAGTCTTTTTTTTTCTTCAACAATCGAATAATAGACATCAAACGCCATCGATTTAAGTTGAAAACCAAAGATGAAAAAAGCATCTTCAAAATAAATTTATACAAGCGATATTGGACGAGAGGGAAACCGAATCTAGAACCTCGGATGCAAAATAAATGTTCTTCACCACTTGAGTTACAAGTTCTTTATCTTCTTAAAGCTAATATTAAGTTATAATGACAGTGAATGCATCGAAAAAATTGAATGAGTTATTAGGATTTAGTTGGCGATAGACAGATGAGATCGTTGAAAATCAAGAGATTCCAGAGCAGTATTGGTGAAATAATTTTCATTTAGTCAAAAAAGACCCATGCAATCTAAGAGATTAAGAAAAAAGAATGCTCCCAGAGTTGTTATATAGTCATCTTTTTCTGCAACTACTTGTGGTACACATTTGTTGAACAACAACCAATTTTGAACATATATATATATATAATACAAACGAAAATGGTTTGGTTAATATTAGCTTATCTGCTACAACCGTTTTAAATAAAATAAAAATTGACTGAAAATGGCACATCTCCCCTCTTCCTAAAAAACAATAATAATCTCACTTTCATTCAAATACTTTGCAAGTCCTACCACCATTGCATGCCCCAAACTTCTTACCTGCCCTATCACCAGATGAATGCATCTATCACCAACGACCAAACACAGGGCAAGACAAAGTTTAACGATTGCTGGGTCAATCAGAAAGGTGGAAGTTTCGTATTGGATACAAAGGGGAGAAAATATGCAGTAAGTCCTTGCCCATAGAAAAGCCATCCATTAAAGATTCAATCATGGTATGGATGGCTATTCAACTTCAGATACAGTGTCAGTGCAAACTATCTAACCTAAGATACACGAAATAAAAAAAATTTCTTCAATCTTTTTTTTTTTCCTTTCAAAAAGGTGAATGCATGCATCACATTAATTATTGTAATTAATTCTGGTTACTACCAATTAGAGGAAGAAGAGTTGAGGAAAAAAGCCCAACTAACGAATCTGTTTGTTCTTAATTCTAACTACAGTATGGTTGATGTGTGTATTTTACTGCGCGAGGACATGAGATTCATCTATACAATGAAATTTCTTTTCTATAAAAGATGTAATAAATATTTAAGATGACAAAATAATATGAGAAAAAGTTAATTAAAAAGATCCTTATTATGTCAACAGAGTCTAGTTAAGTGGAAAAAAAAAAGAGTCTTAATTTGCAGATCAATGATCTCAGTTTCGAACCCTCATGAAAAACTCCTCCTTATATAGTTTAGATTATCACTTGTTGACGCAACATGATACTTAGGGGGGTGTATCCAATTCAAACTTTTAATGACTTTTATAGAGTTTAAAAGTCTTGGGGTATTCAATTTAGATTTTTAAAGAGTATATAAAAGTCTAGTGGTATTCAATTGTGACTTTTAAAAAGTATTTAAAAGTTTGGTGGTATTCAATCATGACTTTTAAAAAGTATTTAAAAGTTTGGTGGTATTCAAAAAGTTAATGACTTTTAAAAAGTATTTAAAAGTTTGGTGGTATTCAAAAAGTTAATGACTTTTAAAAAGCTTATTAAATGAATGACTTTTCCATACTTTTAAGGCTAATTATTAAGAGCAAAAGTCTTGCCAATTTATTAGTGATTTTTATCAACTCTATGAAAGTATTTAAGAATTTGTCATCTCTATAAAAGTCACTCACTTAAAAAAAGTCTTTATAAGTATGAATCGGATAGATTGGTTAAAACGTTAGCCTACAACACACAACTCTGGAATCCACTAGAAAGAATGAGAAAACCTCAAGTTTATTGATAATATGAAATAACATAACATAACCCTAGCCATAGGTTTAAAATTGATTTAAGTACCTTATAAACCCTAGGTATCCAAAAGGAAATAAAATAAAATTTTAACAAAGTTTCCTAAAAATTGAAATAACACGAAAAGTTAATTTTAAGCTATTAAACGATCTCAGATGTCTGGAAAAAAAACCCATACATCATGACAAAACCTTTAGGGTACTTTCGTTGCAATTATATAACTGGTGTCTCACAAATTCATATCATGTTACTAGTGCATAATGAAAAATGTGAGATACTCATTGGAGCTAATTTTTCTCCTCCATCTTCGGTATCTGCTCGGAAAAGATAGAGGAGACATAGACTTAAACGACATGCATACTAAACAATTGTACAAGTCCATTATGATGAAAATAACTGGCCAAGAAGGAGTAACGAATATAAAATGGAGTTAGTGTTTAGTCGACGTGAATAAATGGAAGAAAGTGGGACGACTAGGGCAACATCAAAATTAATAGTGCATATTAAAATGGACTAAAATTGTACTTGGATTAGTCAATGATAAACACTAAAAACATATTTTTTTCAAACATGGGACCGCAGAGTTCTATGAGTCTATGAGATAGTAATTCAAATAAATTGGCGGATAAAATTTTATTTATTTATTATAAATAGCTAGTCAAGTCAACTTTTTATATTGCTCTCATATTTCTTATTCAATGTACCACGACCATCCAGGTTGCCTTTCCAACGTTGCCTCACTTTTCTTTTTCACCTGATATATACTTTTTCATCTTTGAATTCATTGGTCAAAATTAAAATAAGAATTATTAAACACTTCTTGAGAAAATCCTAAGAAAAAAAGTCTTAGTCATCGGCCTCTTTGAGGTTTGCGGCCTCCTTCCTTACCTCCTCCCTTGTCCTTTCATCCCCTATTTTCTCCTTTCCTCTCTTTTTCCTCAAGATTGTTAGTTTATTTTCTGATGTGGAAGCGGTCGTCGTGAAACGATGTCGTTGCCATGATATGGTCACCATATTTTGGCCTACATACACAAGGAGTTGGCTCCCTTTGACATAGTTTGGAGCTCTAAAGAGGGGAATATGTATGGTTGCGTTGGGTTTGGGTTTAATTAGTGGGGGACTATGGATTTAGCTGGTATGACGTTATGATTTTCTTCGGGTTTCCCGGAAGTGTGGAGCAGTGGTCCTATTTCTTAGTTTTATTTTAGACTAATAATTTTTAGAAACTCTTTAGGAGTTTGCTGTAATTTATTTTCTATTTAAGATTTTTATTTCTTTTTAGCTTTTGTCTTTCGATATGGATTTGCTGTTTATGTCGTTGCTCGACAGATTTGTATTGTAGGTCTGAATACATGTGCTTTTGGTTGCTAGATCGGGAATTTAGTCATTGTTTGGGTTGTGCGTGATTCTCTCCAGATCAATTCAACATGTTGTTGTGTTTGGTCACTGGAGAAGATTTACTCATATTCGACACATAGTTGATTTGTATTTTATTTGTTCATCAATAATATACTATCCCTTATTTTTTTTAAAAAAAAATCTCTGAATTTATTGTAGCAAGGCCTTATTAATTTTTTTTTTTTTTTATCACTAAACTCTTTGCAACCTTTTTTTTTTAGGAAAAAAAAAAAAGAAAAAGCGCCAACTAACTTGAAGTTAACAATATTTCTCTCTTCAATTTTGAAAGATGTTCCAAGCTAGTATTCACACTCCTCCCTTGATTGGATTAGGAAAAAAAAAAAAAAAAGCATTATCCCTATGAGACACTCTCCTGAAGAAAGATTGGGGTTATCTTTGTAGATTTTATGTTCAAGTCACATTGATGGTAATTGTACTTTGTAACACATAGTAAAACAAAAATAGTATTGTTTTTTTCACTTCTCAAATATCCATTGTTGTTGTTATGCAAATAACATTGTCATTACAAATAATTGGAGGTGGGAATTTTGAACTTGGATATATATATATATATATATATCTTCCAACATTAAAAAAATAAATATCACTAAAATGAAGAATCATTTGGTACGAACAATTAATGTTATTCACGCTCGCACATAAGAATGCTAGAGTGCAAAAATAGTATTAGTAGCACTCTCAAAAGAAACTTATATGAAATTACTTCTCGGCACGCATCCAAGTAAGATATGATTTTACAAAGTCTTAATTAGGATTTCTTACGGTCTAAATACACTTCAAACGTGTTGATTAATCCACTACCATGAATGATACATATGAATTCAACGTTTTTGTTCTTCTTTTTTTGACAGCGGTGCCAGAATGAAATTAAGTCGGTGAATGCATGAGATGAGACTTCTTCAATATAAGAAGCGCACCGATTATTGGACAACATGAACACGTCTGAAGATTCGCTACACAGAGCCTAGAATCGCCACAAACTTTAAAAATTCTTCACGTTTCCCGTCGACCAAACACATTGGGTTTTTCTATATATATATATATATATATATATATATATTATTCATATTGCCAACTTGGTGGCCTGGTGGAAGATATATAATCATGAGATCAAGTATTGCTTAATTATGGATCAACTCTTTCAAGTCAACAAGGGTAGGATGCTAATTACTTTCTAAAATCCAACTATAGTATTCCAAAATTCAATCATACTTTTCAAAAACAGATATTCGAAAATAAATGTAATAATATAATGTGATTGGTAAGTATAATGCATGCAAATACTAAGTTTTAGACTTTACCCCAAAAAAAACAAAAAAATTGCTCCATTTGGATGGAGCGATTCTAAATCTTATTATTAATATAACGTCATAAGGTAAAATTGTTTGTTTAAAGCATTACAATCTATGTTTTGCATACAATCTATATATGTCAAGATGTGAACAAGAAAGAAATGAAAAAGAAAAAGAGGAATTCGAATAATTTATAATCATTTTAAATTCATTTCAAATATACTACATATAGTTATTTTAAAGAGCATTCAATCTAATGTGGTTCTTATTCTTATAGCAAATTTATCCTTCTTGCTAAATTAAAATCAATTTTTTTTTAAAAATCCCTTTACTCAAATGGAGCCTTTAAAGTGCAGACATGAGCTTAACCAAAGTGATTAAAGCAGATGTGCTCCCCACTCTATACCCAAATTTAAATCTCATTTCTTATCGTTTTTAAAGTAGAATATTGCTTGTTATAATAAATAAACAAAAAAACCGAAGCCTCTAATGAAGTCTTAGAGACATTGAAATCCTGGGGTTTTGACTCAGTGGAGCGCCATCCTCTTATGAAGTTAATGATTACAAAAAAGCTTATTTGAGAAGGTGACCGGCCAATCATTTTTCGTTTGTCTTATTTCTGATTGGAGAATTGCGCATCCGCACACATGCGTGTTTCCTTGACCCTTGAGAAGAATACCAGTCAAACTTGTTGACTTTTCATGTACCATCCTTACCCTAGCTGTTACAATTAAATTAAATTATAACAATTCATGAAAAAGCTTGCAATTTGTGTTTTGATTTTGACCAACCATATGAAGATTTACAATTACACTACAAAATTCATTAATTTTTTACCAAAAATTTCGTTGATCTAGTTGCATCTAATAAATTACTCAATACATTTTCGTTTCTTTAAAACAATTTCTGGATTTGTTATTTTACTACCATTGTATTAAGTTTTTAAAGTTAATGAACTCTATGCCCTTTATAACAAATAATGAAAAACTTATCTCACCCCACCCGCTTCGGTGTTTCCCTAATACTAATTAACGTTCACTATTTTTTTTTTTATATTATGATTGTGGCCAAGTTAATAATCATGATAAACCACATAGGAAGGGCCGACGAAGAGGAAGAAGGGCCGATAGGAAAGAGGAAGGCCTTCCCCTTCTGCCCTCCAAAGTCATTAGATATTACAAGAAGGATAAGTAGTTTTATGTCTTCTACTTTAATACATGGTCGTAACACGTGAGGGAAGAGTTTTCTATCTTTTTTCCTCATGACATGACTATTTTTAACCTTAGAAAAAATTAACAAGAGTAGAATTGTCGTTATTAAATTTAAAGGGTGTGTTGAGCAGATTAATGGGTGCAAATACACTTATCCGATCAAAACTATCATACTTCAATTTATTTATTTTTTATTTAGAATTGGTTCTCAGGCGAAAAGAAAATTTGTGAATTGGTTGACTTAGTTTAGGATTTTTTAGAGTTGACCGATTTATATATGAATAAAACTTGTCAGAAATAAAGATGCGAAACGAAGCTCAACTTCTCCAATATGAGGTGATTTATCAGTAAGTCAGTAGTAGTCTATTTATTAGATTTGGGAGATTTGGGAATCTGGAGGTTATATTCCAAATCTGAACATTCAGATTTTCAAATTTGAACCTCCAGATTTCCAAATCTGATCCTCTCTCAACCTAACATTTTTTTTTTCTTTCCAAATTTCCACTTTTCTCAACTTGACTAACTTTTTCTCTTCCTTGTTAAGAGATTGAAAAGAAGTAGAAGCCACATCAGCTAAAGGAACTTCTCTCAAATCTGACGGAATAGCTAACGTGAGACACTTATTGAAAGTCTATTCTACAAGAAGGAAACTATAAACAAGAAGGAAGCTGGGGATGAGCTAATGGGATTCAGCGACAGTGACTATGCAGGTGATCTTGTGTTCACCCGTTTTCGTGTTTAACTCCTGATATGGAAGGGCGAAGTTCCCCACTAGCTTGGAAACCACTTGTTGGTCAACAAGTCAGCTTTCTTTGGTGTGCGAGCGTGCCACTGCTAGCAATGTAAATTCTAGCAGACTCATTTTTAGAGTGGATAACCTGCGCCTCAAGTTACTGACTTCTAAAACAAACGATTGTGAATTTGGGTGAGGAATATCTCCCAAGTAAGTTCTTTTCTTGCCTCAGACTGGTGAGGACTTTCACAATTTATCTCAGTATCAAGATGGTTGTTCTGGCCAGAATAGATAATAATAAAGTACTGTTTCAGGCAGAACTGCCTTTTACAAAATTAAGAATGGAGAAATCAACTCTAGAAAGGCAAAAAGATGGCTGGAATCTCATTTCTGCCTGGGTAGAAACTTCTGATCCGGGCTGGACTGGGTATGTCTATGCTGGACTGTACTGTCAACAACTTTAGCTGCTTGGCTTCAGTTGTAAATCGATACCAAAGTTCAATTTTGGCAGAGCTTTAATCTACTTCAAGCCTTGGGAGACTTTTCGAGCGGGCAGAACTGCGACTTCTTCAGTTTGAAAGGACAGAAGTGGCTATTCTCGAGGATTTAACAAGCTGGAACTATGCTATAAAATTTGTTGAGGTTTTCATATTTGTGAAAACTCAAGCTGTGTTTGTTTTGGCTTTTGCTGAACCAAATTTGTAACGAGAGGGATCTCGCTTTCAGAGGACTTATTTTCTAAGTCTGAACTTTGGAATTCTGATCTAGAGCTGTTTTCCTGTTTGTATTTTTTGATTGATTGATGAAAAGAATGTCTCCTTTCTTTCTTGCCTGTTTCTGTTTTTATAAGAGACCCTCCTTTTGAAGGTGGTTTTAAATTTTAATAATGGGCGGCAAAAGATTTCTCAAAAAACGTAAAGCAGGAAAGATTTTTATCAATTATGGCAGATAGACTCCCAGTGGTCATTTCCTATAGCGATCCCTTCCCTGGTTTCCTGGCTGACGGTTTTTTTTATTTTAATGCCACCGTCTGTGTGAGCTGATCCTATGGCGGTTTTGATTTTTCTTTTGTATTTTCTGAACAACTCCCTGTCTCTTGCTCTTGAAAACGTGATTTGCGAAATCTTTTTAGAAGACGGTGTGTTGCTTTGGAGCAAAAAGTCTCTGATCATAGACGCCCCTTTGATTTTTCTTTCTCGGCAGTGTTTTCAGAAACGTCCCTTCTCACATAAAAACTCTAGTTGGATTTGCTGACTTTCCAGAGAGGTGAGGTAGCCACGTGAATGTGTCTTTAGTCTCTTGGGCTTGAGTTTAAACAATATTTTGTGGGCTGATTTTCAAAGGCCCAATATGACAGCTTTGGGTCTTTTTGGGACTGGATAAGTATTTCACCACGGGCCTGTTTCTGGATCTCTTTGGTGTGTCGAATTTAGGCCCAAACAATGCCCCCATTAAGTCTGAACTTGTTTTTGGAACGTTTTTAGACTTAATGTTTTGCCATTAAATTCGCGCGCCAGTTTCTTCCGTGCTTTCGCCTATGTCTGCCACGTCCGCCTGTCACGTACTAGAGTTCGTGGGAAAACGGCTAATTATCAGCTAGTTATTAGCTAGTAATTATCAGGTGCCGTCCCATCTTCTTCTTCCCACGTTTTCGAGCCTTTCTTTAAAAGAAATTCAAATTCATAGCTTTTTGAAAAAGAAACTCTAAACCTTCCAGCTCTTGTTCCTGCGAGTCTTTCCTTCGAGATTTCCATTGCTTTCTTCAGACCTTCCTTTCTTCCGCTTCTTCCCCTGAATCAGAAATGTCTTCCCCAAAATCCCGCGCTCAGTCTTCTTCAGCTTCAAATACTCCTGATTACATCACTGGGAGCGGGGTTGATGCCCACGCGATAGAGGTTAGGAGCAAGCTTCACCCCTTTGCCCAGAAGAATCTGGACGAGAATGTTCTCCATTTGTTTGAGAACACTCTGGTGTTAGGGCCTCACTGGTTTGGTCCTGTTCCGGCTGAGGTGGCGGAATTGCTGAAAAAGGATGCTGAGGCACCTTTGTGTTTTGAAAGCACTTCTGCCCTAGCTTCTTATTCTTGGGTTAGCAAGAATTTGAGTCGATCTTTTCCGTCCAGCGAGGTGAGGAACAGTCCCGTCAAATGGGCAGACTGGATTGACAGACTTCTCCCGAGATATGGGGGTCACTGGAGGAGAGCTGGGCTCTATGACGCCATTCTTCTGTCCAAGCAGTCGATTAACAGAGATGAGAACCTGCTTGCTGCTGCCCTGTGTTTTTGGAATTCTGCCAGCAACACATTTGATTTCCGTGTGGGTCCCATGGCTCCAACTCTACTGGATATGGCTCAGATTTTTGGGTTTAGGCCCCATGGCAGACCTGTTGATGCTGTTGGAGATTATCACAGGCGAAAGAACCAAGAGAAAGTGGCCACTCCCTTCACTATCTCTCCAGCCACGATCAATCAGAACTGCTCCTTCTCCAACTTTCTGAAGAGATTCAGCGCTGAGAAGGACAAGGATCAGCAACATATGTTGTTCCTTCTGTATTGGCTGAACCGATTTGTCTTCCCCAATCGGTCTTCGGCAGTTCTGCTTGAATACAGACATCTGGCAGAAGCACTTCACAATCACACTGATGTGGGGCTTGGACCAACAGTTCTGGCCCACCTTTTCAAGAATCTGCATACTGCCACTCTGGAAAATCCATTGAACTTGTCTGCTCCTGGCGCATTCTGGATGATCCAGATCTGGCTGCAGGTATATTTCCCCGAGTTAAGGTTTCCAGACATAGTTCTGCCTGAAGACCAAGTTCTGGCCCTTCCCCTGATATCGGCAGAAGTGCCCAAGCGCTCTCTTGAGGAGTATTTGATGCTCTTCAGGCATTGTACCAAGAGGTCGGCTGCTCAGTGGCAAGTGGTGATCAGAAGGACCTATCCTTGGTTCCAGACTGGATCTCGGCTTTTCGAGAAAGAACCAGAAGACGAGGCTGCCAGAACAGATTTCAGAAAGAAGTTCTTGAGCATTACTCTGCCTAGAGATCTGCCTCATGGTGGGGGCAAACCTCCAAACTATCATCTGGGGGCAGAAGTCTATCATCCTAACTTCTGTGCAAGGCAGCTTGGCTGTCCTCAGCTTATTCCGCTGAAATCATACCGGAGTTGCAATCGGGCCTCTTCTTGGAGGGATGTAGATGATCTGGAGGTGCACAAGGACGCCCGGTGTGCAGTGAACAAGATAAATAATAGCACTGATGCCCTCTATCCCTCATGGGAGCCAAATTCCTGCAGTTCTGCTGATTTTGACGCCTGGTGGCAAACCAGATTCCAAAATCTACCAGCTTCTGTTACTGCCCTCAAAACGCTTTTTGACGGTTGGGAGAACTGGCATCTTTTTGCGGAGGGGGAGGCCAAAGCGCATATGATCCAGACCATCAAGGACATTAATGCGCAAATCATAGAAGGTAGATACTTGATTCTGTCTGGGACTTGTTCTGTCTTGATAATCTGTTTTTAACCTATGTTCTGCCTGTTATTAGATCCTTCCCTGACAAAGAACGTGGGTGGACAGTCTGTCCAGGCTGGAGAAGTGATTGGTAAGCCTTTCCTTTTTAATTTTCTTCTGTCTTTTCCTGTTGGATTGGCTTCTAACCTCTAACTGCTTGGTGCAGTCTCTTCTGTTATTGCCGCCGGGGATCTGGAGCTTCCTTCTGCTGATGAAGAGGATGATGTTGAGGCAGAACAAACCCCTGCCGAGGCTGTTCCTTCTGGTAGAAGAAAAAGAAAAGGGCTTGCTCCCCCTCTGGATAGTACCGCGCGGCCTGGCATTCCTGGTAAGTTTAGAGCATTCCAACTGTTCTCTCTGGATTTATTCTGTTTTCTCTTTTCTAATCTTTTCCTTTTGTTCTGTCCAGCTGGGAGTCCTTCTCCTCCTCCTACTAAGTTAAAAAAGCTTAAGAAGAGGGGTGAAGTGGAATACTTTGCCGCAGAAGAAGCCGCAGCAATCCCAGCCGCTACTTCTGGGACGGACGATGAGCTGCGAGAAGCCTTTGAGGAGGTGGAGCAGGAAAAAGAGCTGCGAGAGCTGGAGGAGGTGCCCCAAGAGAAGGTGGCAGCGGTGGAAGACGAGGTGAGTTTTAGTCTGTGACTCGCACTAGTTCCTCTTTTGCTTCATTCCTTCTGTTCTGACCCCCTTTTTGTAGGATGAAATTCCTGCTGAGGTGATAGCGGAGAGCATTGCCTTGGCGCAGAAGCAACAAAAGGGTCCGAGTGCTGAGCTGACCAGCTCAGAACTGGCTCTTTTTGAGGATGCTGAGGCAGAACACTCTATTGCCGCTCCAGAGGCCGAGGATCAGGTGGAGCCATCTGCATCAGACCCCGTGGATCAGGCAGAATTAACCGTTGTGGTCCCGGAGGTTGAAGTGGAAACGACTGCAGCTGCTCCTGTGGTTGTGGTAATTTTCCTCCTTGACTATTCATGTTTTCCTGCTGTTCTGTCTGTTCTAACAGTTGTAGTCTTTCCAGGTGGAAGTGCCTAAGGCTACTGGTGTTCTGGCTACGGTATCCAGCCCCCTAAAGCCTCCCATTGTCGCTGTAAGTTTTTAATAACTTTTGAGCCTCCTTTATCTTCCACTTTCTGCCTGGTATTAACTTATGTTCTCTTCTGCAGATGCCTATTCATTCCTTCCCAGGATCATCTGCCACGGCTTCTTTTGCTGATCCAGAACTTGAAGAGTTTGAGGCCATGGATCTGGATGCCCAATTGGACAGACTGGAGAAACTCAGCTCTCCTCCAGGCAAAGCAAAATCTAGGGCGGTGGAGGAAGCCATGGAGAGGTTGAAAATCTGGCAGTCCACCGAGCTGGAATTTGATGAAGATACAGGGGCTCTTGATCAGCTGATGAAGGACCTGGACCTGCTGCATAGACAGAACATGGCTCCGAGGCCTATTCTTGAGATGGGCCTAAGCCTGGCCCGAGATGTGCTTAACCTGCATGATCGCTATGAAGATCTTAGGCCTACGTTCAAAACTTCTGAGTTCTGCAAGGCCACACATGAAGCCAATCTGGCTGACTTTGCTAGGCAGAAAACAGAACTGGATCAGATGGTGGCTGGATATAAGGAGGCCAAGGCTACCGCGGATAAGCTGGAGAAGCAGATTGAGGAACTCCAAAAACAGTTGGCAGAATGCAGGGAGGTGCAGAGCAGGCTTGGGGCTGGACTGAGTTCTAAAACTAAGGCCACTTTTCTTGTGCAAAGTATGGTTGCAGCCTCCAGGCCAGCTTTGGAGATTGCAGAGGCTTCAATTCACCAGGGGGTGCTGCTCCAGAAAGAGCTTTCTGTCAAGAAAGCGAACCTGCAAGAGACTCTTAGAAAGCTAGGATTTTAGCTTCTTCTTTCTTTTGTTCGAATAATTTGCCGCAAAGGTGGCTATTTTATATAAGCTTTCAAAGCATTTTTACTGCTTTTTATTCTTGATGAAATAACCGGACATGGTTTTGAAGGTACAGTAAAAACAGAACAACTTTAAAGTAAAAACAAACCTAAACAAAACTCCAAACAGAACAACCTTAAAGTAAAAACAAATCTAAACAAGATTCCTTTTCAAGAAACAAAAAGGTCAATCTTGTTCCTCTCCTATCCCGGGATCTGTTTGTACAGCCTGCGAATCCCACATGGTTGGATAGAACTTCTTTAACCATTTGCCATTGATTGGGGCGAAGTGAACAACCCCATCTCGGTCCTGCAACCTATATGCCCCCATTCTGAGGATTTGGTTAATTATAAAAGGGCCTTCCCATGTAGGTGACCACTTTCCATATCCAGCTATGTGTGTTCCAAGGGGCAGAATTGCTTTCCAGACTATCTCTCCCTCTTCAAAACTCTTGTTTTTGACTCTTTTGTTGTAGGATCTCGACACAGCCTGTTTTCCTGCTAAGAGTTTGTTGAGGGTGTCAATTCTGCTTGCATCCAATCCTTCCAATTCCAGCAACATGGCTTGAGAGTAATCCTCCCCAGTGAGATCGTGCTGGTGAGCAATTCTAAGGGACTGGACTGCTATCTCCATGGGCAGAATTGCATCATGACCGTAGGTCAGAGCATAGGGAGTCATGCCAGTTGCTCCTCTTTTTGACGTTCTGTATGCCCACAAAGTTTCTGACAACTTCTCATGCCACTGCTTCGGATTCTTCTCTAGCATTTTTCTGATGATATTGATAATCACCTTGTTACTTGATTCTGCCTGTCCATTAGCTTGAGCATAATAGGGGGTAGATTGAAGCAGTTTGAACTTGAATGTTTCTGCCATATCTAGCATATCCCTAGATATGAAAGAAGAACCCCTATCAGTTGTGATTGATTCCGGAATGCCAAATCTCTGTATGATCTGTTCTTCTATAAAGATGATGATCTCTTGAGATGTTGTGGTTTTTACTGGCTTGGCTTCTACCCACTTGGTGAAATAATCTGTGGCAACGATGATGAAACAGTGCTGCTGGTTGCTGGCTGGATAGATTTTGCCAATGAGATCCATTGCCCATCCCCTGAAAGGCCATGGCTTTACTACTGGATTTATGGGACCGAAGGAACCTGCTGGATTGGGCCGTGCCTTTGACAGGCTTCACATCCTTTGGAATAGTCGATGCAATCCTTCATCATGGTTGGCCAGAAGTAGCCATACCTTCTGATTAACCAGCACATCTTTCTTCCTCCTTGGTGAGCTCCACAGATCCCCTCATGGGTTTCTCCCATGACTTTCATGTATTCTGTCTTTCCGAGACACCTTAACAGTATCTCATCCTTACTTTTCCGGACCAAATCTTCATTCCACATGAGATAGTTTGTAGCCATGATCCTGACTCTTTTCTTAGAGGGCAGAGTGGGGTATCGTAAGTAAGTCATGATAGGCTCCCTCCAATCATCTTCAGTGATCGAGGCAGAATTGACTTCTATCTCCATTCCTCTAGTCAGAACTGACGGTAGACTTTTCCTTCCTATCTTGATGATCCTCTGGACGCAGTCTTCGGGCATTTGTGTGCCTGATGCTACCTGAGCCAGTTCATTGGCTGCGAAGTTTTCCTCCCTTGGGATGTGTTCCCAAGTAGCTTCTCTGAATTCTGTCAATAGATTTCTAGCTGCCACTAGATATACAGCCAGAGAGGGATTCAGACACTTATATTCTCCAGCAATCTGTTTTAGGACAAGCATGGAATCTCCCAAGATTTCCACGGACTGGACTCCTAATTCTACCAACATCTCGAGCCCTATAATCAAAGCCTCATATTCGGCCCTGTTGTTGGTGCATTGGAAATCTAGCTGGAAAGAATAGCAATGCCTGACCCCTAATGGTTCTTCCAGAACAATTCCTGCTCCTGAAGCCTTGTCTGTCTTCGATCCATCAAAATATAATTTCCAAGGTGTGAGATGAATCGAGTAGATTGGATTGTTAAGGCAAACATGAGCTCTAGTTAACAGATCTGCATTTGCTATGTCCAAAGAATCCATGTCTTCAATTTCCTCTCCCGGGTGATCTGCCAAAAAGTCTGCCACAGCTTGCCCTTTGACAGCTTTCTGGGGGACATATCTGAGAGTGAATTCTGTCAAAGCCAAAGTCCATTTCCCAATTCTGCCCCTTAGCATTGGTCTTGTCAGCATGTATTTGATTAGGTCTGTTTTGGCAATGATATAAATAGTATGTGGCAGCATGTAGTGCCTGAGCTTTACAGCAGTGAAATATAAGGCCAGGCAAAGCCTTTCTATCGCGGAATACCTTCTTTCCACCTCTGTCAATGTTCTGCTTAAATAGTAGACTGCCTGTTCTTTTCCTTCTTTGTTATCTTGAACTAGCAGACTTCCAATGGATACTTCTGATGCAGATACATAAAGTTTGAGGGGTCTGCCCCTTTTTGGTGGGGACAGAACTGGTGGATTTGAGAGGTAATGCTTTATTTCCTGGAAAGCCTGTTGGTGCTGTTCTTCCCATTTGAATGTCTGTTCCTGTTTCAGTCTCAACAGGGAGGAAAAAGGTTGGATTTTTCCTGCAGAATTGGATATGAATCTCCTTAGGAAATTGATTTTTCCTAAGAGACTCTGAAGTTCCTTCTTGTTCCGAGGTGGTAGAGCTTCTATGATGGATTTTGCTTTATTTTTGTCAACCTCTATACCTCTCTGGTGGACCAAGAATCCTAAGAAATTCCCTGCCTGGATTCCAAAAACACATTTTTTGGGGTTCATTTTTAGCTTGTGCTGCCTCATTCTCAGGAATGCCTTTCTCAGGCTTGCTACGTGATTTCCTTCCTTAGGGGATTTAATCACCACGTCATCTATGTATACTTCCAAAGAATGTCCTATCATATCATGAAAAATAGAATTCATTGCCCTTTGGTAGGTAGCTCCCGCATTTCTCAAACCGAAAGGCATTACAGTATACTCGAAAGCACCTATATGTCCAGGACACATAAAGGCTGTCTTGTGGATGTCCTGTTCTGCCATCATAATCTGGTTATAACCTGCATTGCCGTCCATGAAAGATAGCATCTGGTTATGAGCGGCTCCATCTACTAGCATGTCTGCCATTGGCATAGGGTATTCATCTTTAGGAGATGCCTCATTCAGATTCCTGTAATCTACGCAGATTCTAACTGCCCCTGTTTTTCTTTTGAGAACAGGTACAATATTTGCTAACCAATCGGCATAGATGGCTGGCCTGATGAATCCTGCCTTGAGCAACCTTTCTATCTCTTCTTTGACCTTCAGTTCTGTGTCCATAGACATTCTTCTTCTGGCCTGTTTGACTGGAAGGTAGCCATCTTTAATTGGCAGCTTGTGCTCCACTAACTGCCTGTCCAATCCCGGCATCTCGTGGTAATGCCAGGCAAAACAATCTCTGAATTCCTGCAAAAGTGCCGTGATTTCAACCTTGAGTGGTTCTTTTAACAGCGCGCTGATGAAAGTAGGCCTTGGATCTTCTTCTGTCCCCAAGTCTATCTCCTGTAGAGGATCCTCTACTTCTGGCAGGGAGTCATCTAGTGCTGCCGGTGCAAATTCCAACACTTCCTCCTGTAAAACTTCCTCCTCTTGTTCTTTTGTGCTTTCATGGGTGAATTCTGCCATATTGATGGCTGGATTCTGTATGAAAAGCCTCCTTTCTCCCCAGTATATCAACAATCTTTTTGTGATGGATCGGATTGTTGCAGCTCGATCCTTGTCCAGTTGACTGGGACTAAACATCAGAATTCTGGAAGTTCAGCACAAGAAAGTCTATTCCAGTCCTCTAGAGAACTGGCTAGACCTTCTTCAATGAGTCTTTGGGCCGTGACGCCATGGGGGCGGCCGTTCTGATTGACTCCAAGGAAAGTGTAGGGACCGAGGTCATCATGATAATACCTTGCTTCAAAGCACATGGCAGAGGGTAGGAATGGCCGTGGATCGGCCTCTATAATCTCCATGCAGCCTTCTTCATCCCATATTGCTAACTGCTGGTGGAGGGTGGAAGGGATACAAAGGCTCTGGTGAATCCAATCCCTGCCGAATAGTGCATTGTAGGTGGTGGAGGTAGTGTCTATAACAAAGAATGCTATTTTCAACTCTTTGCTTCCGACTACGACATCTACATCTAAGATGCCGTGTATTTTGGTGATGCCCCCAGCGAAGTTGGTGACGGTTAATCGTGTTGGAATTAGATCCCTCTCTGTTCTGCCCAACTTGGTCAGCATTCTGTGGGGCAATAGATTAATGGCTGCACCTCCATCTACCATGATCTTGGAGATAGGAATACCTCCAAGATTTGCCGTTATAAACAGCGGTCTGAGGTGATTTGCCATTTCTCTGGTTGGCTTGGCGAAGCAAGGCTGCCCTGTAGCTGGTTTATTGGCTGTTCTGCCTGTCCTAGGGTCGTCTGCTTGCGGTTCTGGCGGCTCCTCTGCTTCTGCCAACCTACATTCAAAGCTCTCCTGGGAAAAAACGTCCCCTTCCAGAGTGCTTTCTTGTCCTTCGGTAGCCCTGAATTCACCTGGTAGGATGAATACCATGTTGATTCCCAGATCACCCTGTAGGAGGTTTTCTAATTCTGCGCCAAAAGCTTCTGTTTCTGGGTCCAATTCTTCACCAAATTCCATTAATTCTTCCCCATATTCTTCCGTCCAGTCATCCTGTTCTGTTAGTTCGAGAGGCTCTTTCTGATCATCCGCAGAAGGTTCATAGTCTAATTGCTCTTCTTCATATTCCTCAGCGTAGTCGTCTTCTTTTTGTAATGGGGCAGACCCGGATTTCTCTGGTGTCTGCGTGGTGTCAGGATGGCTGCCGGACGACGAGGCTATATGGATAGGAGACCTGGCTGGTGGCTCTGTTTTCAGCAATTCCCTTGACTGGCAAGCTTCCTGTTCTGTCTGGGGAAGTGTTTCAGGATTCTTTCCTTTCCCGGCAGAACTGGGTTGTGAACGTACCTGCGTATTATCTTGGCTTTTAAGATATGTGCAGTATTGCCTCTGGATTCTTCTTTTCTGGGTTCTGGTCAGCTCCAGAGTCGGTCTACCGCTTCTTCCTACGGAATACCACCTCCCTTCTATGATCGTTGCCAAGGGTCTTTCGTTTCCGGGCGTCTTGACTGGTATTTCCTTCCTGGGTTGCTCCATCCTCCTCTCGCCGTAGTGTGCAGGCCTAAGACAGCTTTTCTGCCTTGTCTTGTCTCGGGATATAGTTCCAATTCTGTCAAAGACACTAGGTGTGGGCTGATTTTTCTTGTCTAGGACCACCTCTAGCTCTGTTTCACACTTGCACCTACTGCAGAGCACTACCCCAGCCGAGATGGTCGCTCTTGGTATCTGACTGGTCTCCCTTATGATTCTTCTGCCTCTGCTGCAACCAGCATCTGTGATAGGGTCGGTTTTCCTCTGTTCTGGCCAATTTAAGTTGACCATATTGACTTGCGGTTGAGGAAAAGGATCCGTTGTGACGGATGGTGGTTTTTCTGCCAGCTTCAACCTTCCTGCCGTTATTCCTTCTTGTACTACGTCCCTGAAAACGACACAGCTATTGGTAGAATGGTTCCAAGAGTTGTGCCACCTGCAGTACTGTCTGCCTTTGAGTTCTTCCGGCTTGGGTATTCTGTGAGGCGTCTCTATTGCCTTCTGCAGTAGCATTTCGTCGAACAAGGCATCGACCTTGGTTAAGTCAAAAGAGTAAACCTTGTTCTGTGTTGGTTTGTTTGGAACGAATCCTCCTGTGAATGGTGGCGGTTTTTGGTCTTTGGGTGGCTTTGTGAGGGCTTTGCAACTGATGGGATGTTTCAGTTTTGCCATTTCTGCCACTGAAACCTCTTTCTCCTCTGATTCCTCTGTATCTTCTTGTGACTCCACCTCGATCAGGTGGATTGAAGAAGAAGGGGTTTTGTAGTATGTACCTTTGGAGGAGTTCCTCCTTTGCTGCTCTTCCCTGAGTAGCTCTTCATACTTGGATGCCTTATCAGCCAGTTCTGCCAGATCTCCGAACACTATCCCGTCGAACCTTTTCCTGAGAGAAATTTTAAGGGCGGCTTGGGCCATCTGGATGAAGTGTCTTTCTTCCATTGGGATTCGGCACTTCATCTTGAGCTTTCTGAATCTGGTTATGAAATCTTGCGCCGGTTCATCTTCACTTTGCTTGAGGGCAGCTAGATCACTGATGGTGACTTCTGGCTGAATCCTGTAATAGTAGTCATGGAAGACATTTTCCATCTGTTCCCAGGTTTGAACAGAGTTAGCTGGCAGGCTGGTGTACCAGGTAAAAGCTTGCCCAGAGAGAGAGTTGCCAAAAAGCCTTAATTTCAGTAGAGGGTTGTTTTCTATAGCTATGCATTGGACGGAGAACCTGCCTATGTGTTCGACTGAGGAAGCATGGGGATCTTCCCCGTTAAACAAAGTGAAGTTTGGCACTTTGAAACCTGGAGACAACGGTATTTGATCGATGTAGGCTGGGTATGGCTTTCTGTAAGTAGGCCTTTCCCCTCTTCTAGCCTCGGGTTCCATGATCTCTCTGATCATTCTTCGCAATACCCCTACGTCATTTAAAGCATTGACTGGGGGAGCAATTTGTCCCTGTTCTGGCTGAACGTAATCAAACCTGGGCTCTGCCCTGAGTGGTCTGGGTGGAACTTCCTCCCTGTGTTCTTCCTGCTCTTCGACTTCTGGATGATTCCTCCAGTTTGCCCCCGGTCTATTCCTGTCATGATTAGCAAAAAGGTTGTTTCCCCCTCGGCCTCTCCTCCCTCTTGCAGGTGGAGGGAATGGATTAGGGTCCATCCTTCTGGGTCTATATGGCAATACTGCCGGTGCTTCAGGCAGAAGCGCCAAAGGTTGATCATGCGGGGCTGCATGATGTGAATTGAGCTGAGGTCCTGGCTGGTTCTGAGCCAGCGCCAGGTTATCTGGTTGGGTTGGGGCCTGATGTTCTTGATTAGGAAGGGCCCTCTCCCTCGGACCAGCCTGAATTTCTGTGTGGCTTGGCACTCCAGCTATCTGTGCCACTAGAGGATTTTCCTGGTATGGCCATATTAGTCCTGGCGGAGGGCCATAAGGAAGATCCAACTGCTGGATTACAGGATCTGGGTTCGGATTTCTGGCCATGGCGGATTCTCGGTCCTTCCGGAACTGTCTGTTTACCTGCCATTGCATCATGGCTGTCATGTTATCGAGAGTGTCCTGGTTCCTTTGTACTGTGACCTCTTGTCGGAGTACCGACTCCTGTATTTGACTCATCCTTTTGGAGCCAGTCCTGGAACGTCTGCTTCCTGTACTGCCGTGGGCAGACTGCCTAGCGTCGCTTTCTTCTGATTCGAGGCCTTCTCTGAGAACCATCTTGTTTTTCTCCATGTCTGGTGTGGGTTCTGACTAGATCTTCCGGCTTTTGTAAATCTGTGAATGATTCTGTCCGAGTTTGTATACTGAGAAGTCCCACTGGGCGTGCCAAATTGTTCACCCGTTTTCGTGTTTAACTCCTGATATGGAAGGGCGAAGTTCCCCACTAGCTTGGAGACCACTTGTTGGTCAACAAGTCAGCTTTCTTTGGTGTGCGAGCGTGCCACTGCTAGCAATGTAAATTCTAGCAGACTCATTTTTAGAGTGGATAACCTGCGCCTCAAGTTACTGACTTCTAAAACAAACGATTGTGAATTTGGGTGAGGAATATCTCCCAAGTAAGTTCTTTTCTTGCCTCAGACTGGTGAGGACTTTCACAATTTATCTCAGTATCAAGATGGTTGTTCGGGCCAGAATAGATAATAATAAAGTACTGTTTCAGGCAGAACTGCCTTTTACAAAATTAAGAATGGAGAAATCAACTCTAGAAAGGCAAAAAGATGGCTGGAATCTCATTTCTGCCTGGGTAGAAACTTCTGATCCGGGCTGGACTGGGTATGTCTATGCTGGACTGTACTGTCAACAACTTTAGCTGCTTGGCTTCAGCTGTAAATCGATACCAAAGTTCAATTTTGGCAGAGCTTTAATCTACTTCAAGCCTTGGGAGACTTTTCGAGCGGGCAGAACTGCGACTTCTTCAGTTTGAAAGGACAGAAGTGGCTATTCTCGAAGATTTAACAAGCTGGAACTATGCTATAAAATTTGTTGAGGTTTTCATATTTGTGAAAACTCAAGCTGTGTTTGTTTTAGCTTTTGCTGAACCAAATTTGTAACGAGAGGGATCTCGCTTTCAGAGGACTTATTTTCTAAGTCTGAACTTTGGAATTCTGATCTACAGCTGTTTTCCTGTTTGTATTTTTTGATTGATTGATGAAAAAATTGTTTTTCGTCCTTCTTGCCTGTCTCTGTTTTTATAAGAGACCCTCCTTTTGAAGGTGGTTTTAAATTTTAATAATGGGCGGCAAAAGATTTCTCAAAAAACGTAAAGCAGGAAAGATTTTTATCAATTATGGCAGATAGACTCCCAGTGGTCATTTCCTATAGCGATCCCTTCCCTGGTTTCCTGGCTGACGGTTTTTTTTATTTTAATGCCACCGTCTGTGTGAGCTGATCCTATGGCGGTTTTGATTTTTCTTTTGTATTTTCTGAACAACTCCCTGTCTCTTGCCCTTGAAAACGTGATTTGCGAAATCTTTTTAGAAGACGGTGTGTTGCTTTGGAGCAAAAAGTCTCTGATCATAGACGCCCCTTTGATTTTTCTTTCTCGGCAGTGTTTTCAGAAACGTCCCTTCTCACATAAAAACTCTAGTTGGATTTGCTGACTTTCCAGAGAGGTGAGGTAGCCACGTGAATGTGTTTTTAGTCTCTTGGGCTTGAGTTTAAACAATATTTTGTGGGCTGATTTTCAAAGGCCCAATATGACAGCTTTGGGTCTTTTTGGGACTGGATAAGTATTTCACCACGGGCCTGTTTCTGGATCTCTTTGGTGTGTCGAATTTAGGCCCAAACATCTTGATGATAGGAAAAGTACATCTGGATATGTATTCATGCTAAGTTCAGCAGCTGTCTCTTGGTCATCGAAAAAACAACCAGTTGTCACTCTCTCTACAACACATTTATCAAACCGTAATTTGCAGGAAAGAATATCTCCTGCTAAAAAAGGAGGCAAGAAGTATCCAATAGAAAATTGCAATTACAAAAAGACAAAATTGTAATATATATTTTCAGCAAAGCTACAGAGAAAAGGTTTGTTACTTTGGCTGCTTCAACCATCGAACGTCACACTATTTTCTTATTATTAATTTATGAGATAATGGGCAAGATATTTTGTCTGCTGCACGTCCTGGGTCGTGTACTTTTACTATACTCACTATATGACAAGCCTTGTAATCTCTGCAACTCTTAATTAGTCTCTCCACTCTTAATGAAAAGCTTAAAGTCTTCGTATTTTAATCTCCTTCCCGGAAATTGCAAGTGCGCTTTGAATATACATTGTTTCTTTGTCTTGGTCCAATTCAAACACCTTTCTTGTATGAGTGGAGATCTCATAGGATAAATAGCCACTCCAGGGCCTCAAAAATATTGAGCTCATCAAAACTCTCAACCAAACTGCTATATCTTAGCTTAGCTTAGCTTAGCTTAGCTCCTTTGAAAGATATAGCTATAGTGTGTACATTATTGACGACCAAATTATTCAGCACAGAGAGAGAGAGAGAGAGAGAGAGAGAGAGAGAGAGAGAGAGAGAGAGAGAGAGGAGAGACAGATGGTGAGAGCTCCTTGCTGCGAGAAGATGGGATTGAAGAAAGGGCCATGGACGTCTGAAGAAGACCAAATTCTAGTTTCCTTCATCCAAAAATATGGTCATGGAAACTGGCGTGCCCTGCCAAAGCAAGCTGGTAATTACAAGTTCCAAATCTGGGGGTTTTTTCTCCATAGATTAATAAGATCATTTCTTTCACATAGTTTGGTGCATTGCAGGATCACAAGTTTTACTGTTATATCCAACTTTTCTGAATATACTTCAAATAGTAGCTAAATTCTGTTTGATTTGAGCTTTGGACTCATATATTTTTCTCCACTTATTTCTTTAATTAGGCTTGTTGAGATGTGGGAAGAGCTGCAGACTCCGGTGGATAAACTATTTGAGACCCGATATCAAGAGAGGAAACTTCACAAGAGAAGAAGAGGAAGCTATCATTAAGTTGCATGAAATGCTGGGTAACAGGTATTTTTCATGAAACTTTTGTAATTAAGCTAATTTAAAAACATGTTTTTTAGCACTTTTCATTTTGAGAGAGGCGATAATATATGAAACTCACACACTGCACGGATGGTAATTTAGAAACATGCTTTTAGTTTACCTTTACATGATGGTATTGCTTTGAAGTAAAGGATCATACTCCTCTCTTTTTGCCCTTAATTAAGTGGGCATGATGACTAGCTAGAATTAACCACAACAATTTCAAGGAAATTAAAACCACGATCGTTTCTCGAACACACAAACAAAGGCAACTGGTTTCTATATATCTATAAAAGAATAGCAAGTGGGCTGATCAAAAGATTCTCTCTCTAGATTAATTGGAAGTCACCCCAATAAATTAAACCAAGTGAACCACATGCAGCCAGAAAATGTGGTCACAAGTTGCAGTCAAATTCAAAATCAAGCATAAATTTTTGTACTTGCATAAAAAAATGCCAAAGTCTCATGCAAAATATTTAATTTTATTAATTTCCTCCATCGATTTTCAGGTGGTCAGCAATTGCAGCAAGATTACCAGGACGCACAGACAACGAGATAAAAAATGTATGGCACACCCATTTGAAGAAAAGACTCAAAGATAAGACTTCAACCTCATCACCAGCAAGCAGTACTTCCAATGTCACAAGCCAGTCTGCTGAGCCAGAAAATATGATTTCGCCACAACCATCTTCCAGTTCCAGTGATGTTTCCTCTGTCACAGAAGTCTCAGCTGCATTGACTGATGATAATCACCGGGACATGATAACCATGAAAGGCGAAAACATGGAGCTTTCGGAAACATTCCCCGAAATCGACGACAGTTTCTGGTCTGAGGCACTCTCAGCTGATAATTCCAGCATCCCATTGGAATTTCCAGAGGCCACAAATGATCAAGCACAACCCCAATTTCCAATCACTGAAAACGATTCAGGGGAGTTGGGTTTTACTTTTGGTCCAAACATGGATGATGGCATGGAGTTTTGGTACGACCTTTTCATTAAAGCTGGCCATGGGGACACACCGAAGTTACCAGAATTTTGATCAACTCTTTTACCATACCCTCTCTCTTTTGGAGGCAATTTTTAATTGACGGTTAGAATAGTTATTAAATATTTCTATATCTTCAAATTTGACCGTTAACAAAAAGCTAGCTGTTATAGGACAGAATTTCAATAGTGGGGGCAAATCTGTCGTCCAAAAGTAAGACTTGTGCATTGACGAAGAAACTAAAAAGCTAGCTAGTACTTCGTATAAAGGATAAAGGAATACATGTATAATCTAGAAAAGGTGATTCGGGTCGTCTTCACAATATTGGTGGTGATTTGAAAGGTGGATAAAGAACAGAATAAACTGTGGGAGACAAAAAGATTGAGTTGGTGGAAACAGTTTTGTATAGTTTATGGCTAGCTAGGTTTTAGTGATGATCCTCCGTAGCCGCTTGTTATTATTTGTTCAAGTTTATGTAACAATGTTGATGACGACGACGATGATGGCGAAATCGATGATGTAGTTGAACTTTTTTCACAAGGAAAGAAATTTAATTATCGTATGCTATGAAAATATTTGCATTGGATTATGTTTTGAAGTAATTTGTTTGATCATGGATGGATGTTTGGAGGTTCATCAAAAGGCCATATGAGCTCAGATATTCACCACTAATAATAGTTTTTTTGTCGGCAATATGATTGTATACAAGACTTGTATGTATGAACAAGAGAAGTCAAATAAATACATACGAACTTTGTGTGATCCAAAATTCGCATTCCCATTTTGGTTTGAACACCAGGCATGTACTATCTACATTGATCTTAGGAAAAAGCAGAACAACTTCTAAACCTTAATAAGTTTGTCTCTATTTTGTCCATCATTTCATTTCAAATTTTCCACAAACTTTTCAAGCCAGTGATTGATGACATGCTCTTTTAAATTGTTAAAAGTAAAGGGAATAGGAGTGTTTTTTCTCAGTTTTTTCCAAGATGGTACCAGTATAATAGTGGTCACAAGGGAGCCAACGACTTACAAACTTGTAGTCTTGTTAAAGACTTAAAAAAAGTTGAATCAAAATATCCATTTTTGTGGTCCTTGTGGATTTACTTAACTTAGTCGTCAGTGTAAATTTTATTTTTTTTATTTTTTTTTATTTTTTTTGTGATTTGTTAAAATCACCATCAAATCAATTTTCAGTAATCGTCAAGCATTAATTAGTCTTGACTGCTACTTCTTTGTGAACCCAGTAAAGAAAATCAGAGATTGAATTCCATGAACAATAACAGGAAGGTGTGATTTTGGGGAGGAAGGCTAGTTTTTCTGTTGTGGTAAACACAAAAAACAACCTTACAAATATCGACGCAAAGGCTGTATGTAACGTGAGTTTTGCGCTGTTGACTGTTGAGACTTTTACCTCTTCAATTGAAGAATATCTGAAAATGCTATATCTTATTGATAAGTTATAGAGGGAAAAACATACATCTTACTAGTAAAGTATAGAGTAAAAAACTTATATCTTACAGGTAAATTCTTAGAGTAATTGTGATAGTTTTTTTGTTATACTCTAAATGCAGTTCTCTATATTCCACCATGTTAATACTAGCTAAATAAATAGTATAATGAAAACATCTTTTACTTTTAGTAATAATTGTTATACCATGTAATAATTTTGACATCTTAAATTAATAATTCTAAAATTTCTTACTTTTTTTTGAGGTCCTTTCCTATTGAAAGGGGCGATAACATATTAAACTCACACACACAACACGGATGCTAGGACTCGAACCCAGGACCTTGCCTGAGGGAGTAAATACTCCAAACCACTACACTAGTGGGTCCTTTGCATCATACTCTTCATGTTTTTCATGCAAAAAAGAAAGCTGTTATTTTGCTCTTTTATAATCATAATTATATGATAAAAACTCTTGCTCAAGGGCTTTAATAAGTTTTTCATGCCCTCTTCTCATGCTTTCATATTAGTTCTAATATTCCGAAAATTGTCCAAAAGAACTTTTTGTTTATATGTTAATGATGCTTGAGTACGATATTTTAAAACAGGATTTCTAACTTCACTACTACAATTATGTTAAACTACGAAACCCAATAAACGACCGTTTATAAAAACTGTCGTGGTGTTTTGAAAGACGACGAGTTATAATACCATCGTGGTACCTAATACATCGATGCGTTAGGTTAATTTTTAGAATTACAATTGTTTATACCGAAATAAACGGCCTATTACCACCGAACACGTGGATAGGATCGATTCTGATCAACGGACCCCTTCGGCATGCTCCCTACCGAAGCCATCTATCTTGGCCCCTTTTACCATCAGACACGTGCCATGCTCACAATTCATGTCCAGAGTCCCACATCGGAAATATGAGCACAGTGCACACCTCCTAAGACCTATATAAGGAGACCCATATCCCCAAAAGAAAGGGATCAGAACTAACGGTACACTATCGTGTGATCTGTCAGTTAAACTTTACTAAGTCCGTACTTACTTAAGCATCGGAGAGCCTTCGGCCGGTACCGCACCGGTACCCCAAGGATTTACCGAACGTGTCCTTTTGTAGGTACTCACCCCTCCGGAGTAGATCACTTACCGAGGACAGTCACCTTCCGAAGGGATAATTTGACTAAGTTGACGAAATAAGTGGTAAACCATTTTTTCGCATCAACAGTTTGGCGCCGTCTGTAGGAAAAGAGAAAAATCATCAACCCACTATCTCCAAAACACATGGGGACCACTTCAATACCCAAATTCTTAACGGAAGAGGGGGTACCGTTCGGAAGGCAGAGCGGAGCTAGCCCAGCGCTACCTCCAAGCACTCCCTTCGGAAACGCCCCCGCTACCCAAACAACCGCCGAAGCCGAGCTGGCAGCCCAAATCGTAACCTTACGGAAGGACATGGCGAGGCTTCAGGAACACAACAACTTTCTTTCGTCCAAGGTGGACGAAACCCAGCAGCTGCTTCACCAGCAGCAACCGCGGAACATCCAGACAACTCGCTCCTCCGAGAGCTTGCAGACCCCCTGTGGGAAGAACAAACGCGGGAAGGTAGCGAAGGCAACGCCCACACCTTCCAGAGAGCTAGTAGTTCCGGCACCAAAGGATCAGCCGCACATCCCCAGGAAAGTCTACTCCGATTGCCGACATAGGCTAAACGATCGGGAACGTCGCGCTAACGATCGGGAGGCAGAGAGAGAGAGGTCTCCGATCGGTATTGGCGCTCGAATAAGGGACTCACGGATGAAAATCCTAGGAGACAAGTCGCCTATTCGGAAGGTCAGAGGACTAGATCCTACCGAGTCGTCGGAATCCGAGTACATCCCTACCAAGACACACACTTCCACCTACCGTTCGGCAACACCTTCACGGTGTGCGGGAGATAATTCACTGGGCCTACAACGACAATCGGAAGATTACGGCGCCGAAGAAATCCCTAGCCGAGACCCCATTGTCCGACTCCTTTTTCAGAAAGTCCAGAAGATGGAAAACGACAACGCTCGCTCCCAAGAACCGGAATGGGGAAAGCTTCGACCTGGACCATTCACCAGGCGCATCCGGGATTCTCGGCAGGACAGGGAGGTGCAGCAACTGCGTATACCGTTCTATACGGGAACGGAGGACCCCCTAACACACCTCCACTCATTTCAGTCCGCCATCGGATGCAAAGGCCTGAGCGATGAAGGGCAGTGCCTGCTATTCCCGTCCTCCCTTACCGGGGCGTCCCTGAACTGGTTCTACCGGTTGGAGCCGGAAACGGTAGCCTCCTTCGACGAGCTGAAGCAGATTTTCCTCAACCACTTCATGATCCAAACGGACCGTCTCTACTCCGCCGATGATCTGTACACGATTCGGCAAAGAGAGGACGAACCGTTGAGAGAATACGCGGCGCGCTTTAGTCATGAGTACTCAAGGTGTCCAGAAACAGATGATAGGGCAGCCTACGGCGCCTTTAAGAGCGGCCTTCAGTCCTCGCATTTCCGATACCTAGTACACAGCAGCAACTGGCGCACGTACAACGAACTGATGAAGCAGGCGGCAATCCACGCAAAGGCCGAATACTTCAACTCGAAACCCACGATTTCGGCACCACGAGGAGATGCGGAACCAAGTGCCTATCCTGCAAAGGCGCCACCCTACGAGCGAGTCGACACCTTCTCGGCGGGTCATAAGAGGAAAGACGACCGCGCCGATCGAAGGGAGCACTCGAAGAAAGGAATCGTGATCACGGCAGCGAGATCTTCACCCTACTGAACACTACCTACGAGGCAGTCCTGATGAACGAACAGGAAATAATACCAAAGCCGAATCAACGAAGACCCAATCGGCAAGACAATCGGGATACCGGTAAATTCTGCCGATACCATCAACACAACAGCCATAATACGGAAGACTGTATAAGTCTGAGAAAAATTGTCGAACGATTGATCAGAGAGGGGAAACTTGACCAGTATATCGCCCGGCAGCCACCGGCGCCGGTGCCGAACGCAAATCGGCAGATAAACATGATAAGCACTATCAGCGGCGGCCCCACCATCGCAGGACTGAGCAACCGTTCAATGAAGCAATACGTGCGTGCTGCACAGTTTCCTCAGGTATTCGGCATAGAGGTGAATCGCCACCATGAAACACCGAAGGATCATTGGGAGCCGATCACGTTTTGCAAGGAAGAGGAACAGGGCATCCTCTACCCCCACGACGACCCAATGATTGTCCGAGCCGAAATCACCGATTACGATGTAGGGCGAGTACTGATCGATACCGGAAGCTCGGTAAACGTGATCTTTGCCGAAGCTTTCCGAGAAATGGGAATAAAGGACAGCCAGGTCGACCGGCAGTTGACACCTTTGCTAAGTTTCTCTGGGGACTTGGTCCAACCAGTCAGTAGTGTAAAACTGCCAATTACCTTCGGTACCGCGCCAAGGAGGACAACGGTGTACGATCAGTTCCTCATCGTTGACTGCCCGACGGCGTACAACGTCATTGTTGGACGAACGGCACTGACCAGGGTCAAGGCGCATCTTTCCCCACACATGCTGTTGATGAAATTCCCGACCCCCAATGGCGTAGGGGCTGTCAGGGGAAATCAGCTAAGCGCGCGGACTTGCTACGCCACGGCAATCAAGTCAACCTCTTTCAAAGTTCCCGACGAGACCATGTCTGTTCAGGGGATACCGAACGGTACGGGACCAGTTGATGACCCCAGGGATGAGTCCCCGACTCCTCATACACAGCCTGCCGAAACACTGGAGACGATAACCCTAAACGAAGAGCAGCCCGATCGTCGGGTTAGAATCGGCACTAGACTAACCCCTGCCCTCCGAACGCAGTTCATAGACTTCTTACGGTACTATTCGGAAGTGTTCGTATGGTCTTACGAAGACATGCCCGGCATAGACCCCGAGATCGTCAGCCATAAACTCAGCATTTCCCCCGCCTACAAGCCTGTAAGACAGAAGCGGCGTTCGTATGATGCCGAACGGTACGAAGCCATGCGCACGGAAGTTGACAAACTTCAAACTATCGGCTTCATCAGGGAGGTTACATACCCGGTATGGCTGGCAAATTCGGTCATGGTCCGGAAGGGTACAGGCGGCTGGCGAATGTGCCAAGACTATACCGATTTGAATAAGGCCTGCCCCAAGGACAGCTTTCCGTTGTCACGGATAGACCAGCTCGTGGAAGCCACCGCCGGACACGAATTGCTCAGCTTCATGGACGCCTATTCAGGATACAACCAGATTTTCATGCATCCACCCGACAACGAGCACACCGCCTTCATTACAGACAGAGGGTTGTACTGTTACAATGTCATGCCGTTCGGACTGAAGAACGCGGGGGCAACGTATCAGAGGCTTGTCAACAGAATCTTCGCCAAATACATCGGCAGCATCATGGAGGTCTACGTTGACGACATGTTGGTAAAAAGCAGAACTGCCGAAGAGCACCTGCACAATTTGTCGATCATGTTCGGCATACTGAAAGATTACCGGATGAGGCTGAACCCGATGAAATGCGCCTTCGGTGTATCTTCCGGGAAATTCCTCGGATTCATGATTAGTCACAGGGGTATCGAAGCGAATCCCGAAAAAATAAAGGCCATCATCGACATGGAGAGGCCAAAGACGACAAAGGACATTCAAAGTCTTACCGGACGAGTGGCTGCCTTAACTCGCTTCATATCAAAGGCAACCGACAAATGTGTACCGTTCTTTAAAGCCTTGAAAGGGGGCAAACGGAATATCATATGGACTACCGAATGTGATAAAGCGTTTCAAGACTTAAAAGACTACATGGGCAAAGCACCTCTTCTGTCAAAACCACTACATGGGGAGATTCTCTATCTATACCTTTCGGTATCTAGCACTGCCGTCAGTTCGGTATTGATTCGAAAGCCAGAGAAGGCAGAGCTACCGATCTTCTACGTCAGTAAGGCACTCCAGAGTGCCGAACTTCGGTATCCCCCATTAGAGCAGCTCGCACTAGCTCTGGTGATCTCGGCACGAAGACTTCGGCCATACTTTCAAGCGCACGGAATCAAAGTCCTGACTAACCAACCGCTTCGGCAAGTGCTCCAAAAACCAGAGACTTCTGGCCGATTGATAAAGTGGGCGATTGAACTCGGAGAATTCGATATACAATTCATGCTAAGGCCCGCCGAAAAGGGTCAAGCCATTGCCGATTTCATCTCTGAGCTCACCCCATCAACGGCACAGGAGATACCCGAGCCAGTCACCGAAACCGGAACGCCGATGGAGGTAGACGCCGAACGGTTTGACGCCTCAAATCCCGTATGGATTCTGCACGTCGACGGCTCGGCAAACCAACAAGGGTGCGGAGCAGGTTTGGTACTGACAACACCGGAGGGACTCAAGATCGAGTACGCCCTCCGATTTAACTTCCGAACCTCCAACAATGAAGCAGAATATGAGGCTCTCTTGGCCGGCCTTCGGTTAGCCAAGAGCATGAATGCAAAACAGATCAGGATTCATAGCGACTCCCAGCTCATTGTGAACCAGGTAACGGCAGACTTCGTGGCCAGAGACGCCTCCATGAACGCCTACCTTTCGTCTACCCACCAGCTGCTCCAGAGCTTCCGAGCCTACGAGATCAAGCAGATCCCCAGAAACGAAAACAGCCATGCCGATGCATTGGCACGGCTAGCTTCGGCAATCAATGATAAGGTCGGAAGAAAAGTGTCGGTGGAAATTCTTGCCCAACCGAGCACGGTAGCCTCCGAAATATGTACCGTACGATACGAAGATACATGGATGTCCCCTATTTACTCATACCTGGCCAACGGCACTCTTCTAGAGGACAAGGCCCAGGCCCGAAAGCTTAGGTACCGATCGGCAAGGTACACCGTCATCAACGACGTCCTTTACAAACGTGGCTACACGACTCCGTATCTCAAGTGCCTTACGGCATAACAGGGGGGCTACGTCCTCCGGGAGATCCACAATGGTGTTTGCGGCGACCATTCCGGGTCCCGGTCACTCGCGCACAAAGCTTTTCGGCAGGGATACTTCTGGCCGACCATGTACCAGGACGCCAGTTTGCTTGTGAAGAAATGTGATAAATGTCAGCGCTTCGGCAACATACAGCATATCCCCGCCGAACCCCTGACACCAATCGTGAGTCCTTGGCCTTTCGCACAATGGGGACTAGACCTGATCGGTCCTATGCCGCAAGGTAAAGGCCAGGTGAAATACGCTGTGGTTGCCGTTGACTACTTCACCAAATGGGTGGAAGCCGAACCTCTTGCAACCATAACGGCAGCAAGGGTTGAAGACTTCGTCTGGACTCACATTTGTTGCCGTTTCGGTATCCCGTATGCAATCATTACCGACAATGGCAGGCAGTTCGACTCGGAGCTCTTAAGGCAATTTTGCACCCGCCTGAAAATCAACTTGTTTTTCGCATCACCGGCCCATCCCCAGTCAAACGGTCAAGTAGAAGCAATAAACAAAATCATCAAGAAACTGCTGAAACGGCAGCTGGACAAAGCCAAACGGGCCTGGCCAGAAAAGCTTCCCGAAGCGCTATGGGCCATTCGGACCTCCTACCGAACGTCCACAGGAGAGACCCCTTTCTCTTTGGCTTTCGGTTCGGAAGCCGTTGTGCCGGTAGAAATTGGCGAACCTTCCTACCGAACGGAAACCTTCGCACCGAAGCC
Source organism: Prunus persica (assembly GCF_000346465.2). Taxonomy (NCBI): domain Eukaryota; kingdom Viridiplantae; phylum Streptophyta; class Magnoliopsida; order Rosales; family Rosaceae; genus Prunus; species Prunus persica. The sequence goes on from NC_034009.1 coordinate 2,795,256, forward strand.
AAATGAAGAAGCACTTTCTCTAAGCCTCGACCTTCTTGAAGAGCACCGGGCACATGCCAACCTTCGGAACGAGGCCTACAAGCAACGTGTCTCTCAGTATTACGACTCTAGAGTCAGACACCGCTCATTCCGAATCGGTGATTGGGTCATGAGGAAGGTGTCCCTAGCAACTAAGGATGCCACGGAAGGAACCCTCGGACCTTCCTAGGAAGGACCTTATGAGATCATCGGTATCCTTCGATCGGGAACCTACCGCTTAAGAGATTCCAATGGCAAGACCCTCGGTCATCCTTGGAACGTAGAACATCTCAAGTACTATTTCAAGTAACCTAGCCTACGGCAGGACAAATTTATAACCTAGCCTACGGTAGGACAAAATTGTAAACGCCTTTCGGCAGAAATTAATAGAAAGCCTTCGGCACTATTACTTCAGAAACTCTTGTTAAAATCTCTACTAGCCTACGGCTGCTAATATAGGCAAGATAACGTTCTACGGCATCTTTATTAGCCTACGGCAATAAATATTTTCGAAATTGTTACCCTACAGATTCCGTCGGAACTTGACAATTTCGACAATTTCGAAGTGACCTTTATAACGTCATAAATCCTATACGGCAATAAGAACAATCGGCAATTGAACAAAATCAGATCGAACAAACAGAAGTAGAGAAAAATATGCATTTAAATTAGAGATGCCCTCGGCATCAAGGTGTTCGGTGCATACAAAAAAAAAAAACTAAAACTATTACAAGAAAGTCAAAGGAGGCCCTCAGGCTTCGTCACCAGTAGCAGCCTCGGCGGATCCAGAGCCTTCGACGGCGGATCCAGAGCCTTCGACGGCGTCCTCCCCCTCGTAATCTTCAATCATCTCATCGGTAATCCCTTCTGGTAGAGGAGGAGGGTCGGCAATGAAGTTCAAGTTCAACTTCTGCTCAGGGTTGTACCGCTTGAATCGGTACAACAGGTCCGTCATCTCTGAGCCCACTTCCTTATCCAGAAGGATAGAGAACTCGGAAGACGAACGGTACCCCTAGATAGCTGACTGAACCGCAGCCTCGATCTCCGCGGCCTTGGCCCGTTCCGATTCCTCCAGGGCCGCCTGCGCCGCTGCTTTCGCCCGCTCCGACTCCTCCAAGGCCGCCTGCACCGCGTCTTTGGAAGCCTCGGCATCCTTCGTTGCCTCCAGCGCAGCCTCCAGGAGCCCCTTCATCTCCTCCACCTGCCGTTCGGCAGAGTCTTTCTCCTTGACCAGGTGGGCGTGCTCCTGGAGCGCTTGGCCAGCCTCGGCAACCTTGGACCTGCCGTCCTCGTACGCCTTCTTGGCGCGCTCGGCCGCAGTGATGGCCCGCTTAACGCAGAGCCACATATCCATGGATGCCTGCACAAAACACAGAAGGTCAGAAGCACAAAACACAGTAGGCAAAAACGACGAAGGAAGAGGAAAAATCTTACCGCGGCCTGAAGCCGGAAGGCGCGTCCAGCCTCCTCCCGAAGAAACTTCTTCGGCAGTTCGTCGACCTCCGGCAGCTCCATCTGAGAGCTGAGGATCATGTGGTTGACGAACTGGACGGTTTTCGCCGGGCAGGCGATGGAGACGGCCTCGGAAGGACCGTCCTCGTCCTCCACCGCAAGGACGGCCCTGGGAACCTCCGGTTGGCGAGGGCGCTTGGGGACCGGCTCGGCCTCCAGATCGACCGTCTCCGGACGCTTGCCGGCAGCCTTGGAGGTGGCAGCCTCGGCGTCCCGATGCCTCGGCGCAGCGGCTTCATCGGCGGTGCGCCTCCGAACGGCATCGGCATCAAGCTGCCGAAGGCGATCCGCGAGGGTTTGGTCCTCCGGATCCGGCACCGGCTGCCGAACGGAAGCCACCTCGGGCTGCTTTCTTTTCTTTTTGCCCTCCAGGCCCATCATCAGGCGCCTCCTGGAGGACTCGTTCATCTTTTTGGCCTCGGCAGCTTTCCTGGCGTCCGTCACTGGTCAAAAAGGCACTTAGTCAGTTCGGCAAGCAAAGACAATATACAAAAAAAAAGGGGGGAAGAAAGGTCTACATACTCTCGGCAGGGTCGACGAGGCCGGCTCTGATGAGGTTGTCGGTGAAGAGGAAGCGCGGATAAACTCGCTCGGCAGCGGGTACTCGCAACCTCACTCTGTCAAGCTGCCGGATCTCGCTCGGCTTGGGGCTCGGCTGCTTGAGTTTGCTTGTCAAACGGAGAAAAATTAATAAAATACACCAAGAGAAAAAAAAAAAAAAGGCCAGCCTACCGATCGGTAATTCGAAAACCTACCGGCAATCTGGAAAGTCGTGGGGACTCGAAAGCTAGGGGGTGTTCCCGATGGCGATTCCCAATCGCCGGAGAGCAACACCCGCCGATTCCTCCATGACTTCTGGGAAGTCGGCACTGAACTAACGAAATGCCCCTGCTCGGCAGCCTTCAGGCAGTTTGCCTGAACCCAGCCACCATGATCGGCGCTCTTGGACTTGGTGACGCTGTACAGATACGAGAACTGCTCGTAGGAAGGCTCCCCTTCCTCGGCAATCCCGAATGCCGCGATCACCCCCATCAGGGCCACCCAGAAGTTAGGGTTGTATTGGCCCGGAGCGTACCCGATCTGCACAAGGATCCTCTGCACGGCAGGTTGCAACGGCAACCGAACCCCTTGCACAAGGACGTCGGTGAAGAAGGTCACCTTGCTGTTCGCCGGGTCACTGAGGGACTCAACCGGGCTCGGAATCCTCATCCTTACCGAATCAGGGATTAGGTATTCGGCCCTGATCTTCTCCAACTCCCGTTCGGTGATCTTATTGGGCTTCAGGTAATCGACCCCGAACAGAGCCTTCTGAGGCACACCCACCGGTATCCTAGGCGGCCCTCGGTGGACAATGGTTACCCTCGGGCGGGAAGGACCGGCAATGTCCACGCTTCGACTGGAGGTGGAGGCCTCGGGTTGGTGCTCGAACGGCCCGACACGGGTACCGTCCTTGTACACCGCGGCCAAGGGTAGCGGGTGCCTCATCATGAGCCCCTTGCCGATGCCATGGGTGGGAACGGAGTCTACCTCCTCACCGAATAATTCAGCATTAGTGTCATCTCCATCCTCGGCAGCGAGGCTCACAGCCCCGTTGGACGTATCCCATCCCGATGACAACTCCCCATCGAACGCGTTGGGCTCATTACCGAACGGCGATTCGCTATCGGACATCTACAAAATAAAGAAAAGGGAAACTAAGGTTCGTGCCGCACTATCCTACCGATACCTACATCTCTACCTATGGCCACTAGACTACCGAAGGAAGATCCTACTTAACGATCGGCTAGCCTATGCCATGGACAGACGTATAATAAAAATTCAGGGGGTACCGAACGGTATCTTACCTTGAGTGCTGTGAAAGTCGCCTGGATTGCCGTTCACTCCCTCCGGAAATCGCCTCGTATGCCGAGAAACACTTCAAAAATCGCCTGGATTACCGTTCGCACACTTCGAAAATCGCCTACTCAAGAGCTCTCGCGCAAACTCACAATTGCAAAGTGAACCTTTCATCCGGAGCAACCTCTATTTATAGGGAGAGAGCTGTAACGGTACGCCTCGAAAGACGAAACGGCTCATCAATGCGCCGCCAGACATGCTTTTGCTGGCCACGCGTCACCCGACGGATGGCGTCATTAACTGCGCGCCAGGCACAGAAGACGAAGCGTCTCTCTGCCCACTTGCCTCTCAACATCGACGACCCCTCGTGTCCCAGGTCAATTTCTCCCGAACGATATTTTTCGAAAGGATCGACGCAAGCGTCTTCCCTCTCCCCAAACGAGCATACCGAACGGCAGGATAACCTCCAAGCTGCCATAGAGAACTAAATTCCCTTCCGAAGGACCTTCGGAAGAGAACTTGGGGGACTACTGTTTATACCGAAATAAATGGCCTATTACCACCGAACACGTGGATAGGATCGATTCTGATCAACGGACCCCTTCGGCATGCTCCCTACCGAAGCCATCTATCTTGGCCCCTTTTACCATCAGACACGTGCCATGCTCACAATTCATGTCCAGAGTCCCACATCGGAAATATGAGCACAGTGCACACCTCCCAAGACCTATATAAGGAGACCCATATCCCCAAAAGGAAGGGATCAGAACTAACGGTACGCTATCGTGTGATCTGTCAGTTAAACTTTACTAAGTCCGTACTTACTTAAGCATCGGAGAGCCTTCGGCCGGTACCGCACCGGTACCCCAAGGATTTACCGAACGTGTCCTTTTGTAGGTACTCACCCCTCCGGAGTAGATCACTTACCGAGGACAGTCACCTACCGAAGGGATAATTTGACTAAGTTGACGAAATAAGTGGTAAACCATTTTTTCGCATCAACAACAACGATACCTTAGAGTTTTTCAAAAAACCCATGCTCTCTCAAACACTACTACCTCACGAACCGTTCAGAAAACCCTTTCTTACATCTATGAAGCACATCACCCTCTCGCCGTCCACCGAACTTGCCTTGATTGCCATCTCCATCATGTCGTTCAGGTCAACGAGTTTGTTGCTTTCGCCATCTCCCTCGCGGTGCCTATGGAAGCTACCCTTCCTCATCACAACAATTTTTAAGCCCCCATATGGATTCCCATCTTCCATTTCATAAGCTTTAGATTAGATCTTCTTCCTCTTTGGCCAGAAAGGTATGAAGCTACTTTTCTAGGGGTTAGCTTAGCTTAGATTTTCATTATTTTTTGTTGGCAGTGCGGAGATTGTGAATCCTTCAGTTCTCATGGCTCTCAGACTCTCCAGGATTCACATGGGTAGCCAAACTTTCTCTGTCTCTGTCTCTGTCTCTGTCTCTCTCTCTCTCTCTCTCTCTCTCTCTCTCTCTCTCTCTGTGATCGGTATTAACATTGAATTTGTGCTATTTGTTGGCTTTAAATGCATTATTTGATGGAGCCAACATTATTGTTCATCAACTTGATGTCATTATTTATGTGCAATATATACATTACTGGTCTACAAAGGCTGGCTCAAAGATGGTTTACCGGTACAAGTGAAATGTGTGAAATTAAAGCAGAAGCAGTTGCCCCAAAACTTGAACCAGAGCATGGAAGCCTTGCCAAAACTGAGGCATAGGCATTTGGTTAGCCTTCTTAGACACTGCATTGTCACTTATCAGGACCATCCAATTGCAGCTAGCACTGTATTTATTGTTCTTAACATCTCAAATGCCTCTTTGGTGGACCATCTCACTGGTAAAGCTCAAACTAAAAGCAATTATCAGATCACCAAGAAAAGGGTTATAATTAAAATACTCAAAGCAATTATAATACACTTTAGTTTGGCAGATTGGAGAAAGAAGTGGCTGAAATGGCCACAGAGAATGGCTGTTACCATATATAATCTTTAGAAGAATTAAAAGAATCTTTGTTTTTTGATTTCAGTATTGCTATTGTTGGTATTAGTTATAGGTTTGGATTTGGGTATTGGTTATAGATAATTGGAGTAGTTCAGTTAAACCCCTTCTCTTTACTTTGGCTCTGCCTTTTATCCCTATTGTTATTTTCTGGAATACTTTATGGTTATCTTTTCTCAAAGCTCACACAAGGTGCATTGTGAATGGACAAAAAAATTGTAACATCCCACATCGACCAACGGAGAGGGGGTGATGTGCCTTATATGTACATGTCCGCCTCTATTTAGCATGAGGCCTTTTGGGAGCTCATTGGCTTCGGAGCCATAGGAACTCCGAAGTTAAGCGTGTTTGGGCTAGAGCAATCCCAGGATGGGTGACTCACTGGGAAGTTGTTCGTGAGTGGGCCCAAAGCGGACAATATTGTGCTACGGAGAAGCCGATCCCGGGATCTGTTAATTTGGTATTAGAGCCACTTTGCCATGTGGTGTGAGTGTGTTGACGATGACGTCGGACCCCTAAGGGAGATAGATTGTAACATCTCACATCGACCAACGGAGAGGGGTGATGTGCCTTATATGTATACGCCCGTCTCCATCTAACACGAGGCCTTGGGAGCTCACTGACTTTGGAGTCATGGGAACTCCGAAGTTAAGCGAGTTTGAGCTAGAGAAATCCCAGGATAGGTGACTCACTGGGTTGCTCATGAGTTCCCATAAATAAAACCGTAAGGGCAGAGAGAGGGGCCCAAAGCGGACAATATCGTGCTACGACGGAGCCGATCCCGGGATGTGACAATTTGGTATCAGAGCCACTCTGTCGTGTGGTGCGAGTGTGCCGACGAGGACGTCGAGCTCCTAAGGGGGTAGATTGTAACATCCCACATCAACCAACGAAAACGGAATAATATGCCTTATATGTACATGTCTACATTCATCTTGCACGAGGCCTTGTGAGAGCTCATTGGCTTCGGAGCCATAAGAACTCCGAAGTTAAGCGAGTTTGGATTAGAGCAATCCCAGGATGGGTGACCTACTGGGAAGTTGTTTGTGAGTTCCCAGAAACAAAACCATGAGGGCATGGGGGCCAAAGCGAACAATATCGTGCTACGGCGGAGCCAATCCCGAAATGTGACAACCATGATGATTGTTTTTCTTCTAATTCACATGCAAACTAAGACAAAAGGCACTCAATCATATGTACAAACAAACAAAACATCTTAACATGGGCTGCTACTATTTCTGCACTGCTGACACTTTTGCTGCGCTACAACGGAACAAAATCTTCACATGTTGGAACGAGACAAAATCTTCACATGTTATTTTGAGCCTAAGATTTGCATGTCTTTGATGCTGAAGAAGAGGGACTTTTCTGTCTTTTTGAAAATATTTTGGGTTTGTTTGAGAGTTGGCTGTTTCTTTTGGGTTTTTCACTAGATTTCTATAATATGTCACACCTGTTTTTTCAATGCCTATAATATGTCCCCCCATATTTGTTGTGGAGAGGTGTGTTGGATTTTGTCTTCCCCTTGCTTTGGGCAAGGGTTTTTGGTTTCTCCCTAGTTTTTTTTTCTGGGGTTTGTTCACTAGCTCTTGTACCAATTCTTTCTCATTTCCTCTTTTGTGTTGCTTTGATCTAATGGAGTTCCTTGTATATCTGAAGTTGTTTTACTTCAACCAAGGAATTCTATGTGTTGAGGATCGGGATTATTTGGTGGAGAAGCCTTTTGTAGAGATGGAACATTTCAGCGATTAGGTGATGTGGACCTAGTGGAGAAGGGAGAGTGCTTTGATACTTGGCTTAAGCATTGGGAGCATTTCTGAGTGGTTATGCTTATTCTCTTGGTGGTGGTATCTCATCAAGTTTGAGATGATTTTGCCTCAGTAGCTGGGTTCTATTTGAAACTGATACTTGATGGTGTACTGGTTTATAGTGGGCTGGTTGCACTCTGGCTTTTTGGCTCACTGATTTCTGGCCTTCGCGCCTGCTATGCGATCTTTAGTTTGGATAGGACCATCCTGGATTTGGGGCTGTAATGTTCTTCAGTTCACTGTAAACTATTCTGGGTATGAATGATTTGTACTCTTTTTCGCAAAAACAGAAAAACCAAATCATTTAGAAAATTGAAGCAAGATCGCGTTCAACAATCCCTATATAATGCACAATGCAGATTAACATTTAAATATAACCGCAGATTGTAGACACCATTATGACCGCAAACACCGGATCATATATGTTATCAAACTCTGAAGGCTTAAAAGGTAATTTAAGTCACATGAAACCTGTGGACTCTTTTTGAAGTCTTGGAATCAGGGCAAATATGGGTTATTTTACGTCTCAATCCCACATTCAAATTTGCAATTTTTCCGAAAAAACGAAAGACAGAAAAAAAAGTCGAGCATCCGGGATATAACAATGGGTTCAACAACTGTAAAACCCACACAAGCAGCTTCTGCATCATTAACAGATCTCTCTATCTTAACAATGGCATTATTCAAAACTTCAGCTACTTCCATTTGTCACACATTGCAGGCAGGCCAACTTAGAACCACGGCCAGGAATAATAGACGGGAACATTCAAGAGAGGCAAGAGTATGCCAAAGCCTTTTCCTCACTGAGCTCGTCTGCGGTTGCGTCCAACTTCTTCCTAGAGAATTCGTCAATAGAGAGCCCTAGACAATTGCAAATCAAAAAGATATTAGAACACTGAGAATTTCTCATTCTATTAAAATGTCAGGGAACGCAGGAGCTGGAGGGTTTTACCTTGAACAATCTTCCACTCCCCATTTTGGCAAGTGACTGGGAATGAGTAAATGAGACCAGAAGGAACATTGTATGAGCCATCAGAGTACACACCCATGGAAACCCAGGTGCCCTGAATGTATGGACATATAAATCATAAGCATACATACATGTGTCTAACATGGTATAATTGAAAACCAGACAGAATCATGCACACCTCGGGGGTTCCAAGTACCCAATCACGAATGTGATCACAAGCAGAGCTAGCAGCAGATAATGCACTGGACAGCTTACGAGCCTTGATGATTGCAGCACCACGTTGTTGAACAGTGGTAATGAATTCTCCGGTCAACCTACCGAAAAAGGAGCGCATCAATGTAAGTAAACCTCATAACAGGACTAAAGCTAGAATTAAATATTTGTCCATTCTCATACCATGCATCATCAGCAACAAGCTCACGAACAGCTTTCTCTCCAGAAGGTGTCTTGACAGTTGCATGGTTGACATCAGGATACTGTGATGATGAGTGGTTTCCCCAGATAATAACATTTTTAACATCAGAAACTTGAACGTTCAATCTCTCTGAAACCTGGCCCAAAGCCCTGTTATGATCCAGTCTAGTCAAACAGGTTATGTTTTTCTCAGGAATTGATGGTGCAAATTCCTTCAAGATCAGTGCATTGGTGTTTGCAGGATTAGCAACAACCAAAACCTGCAAAAGAAAGGAAAGGTAGCATATAAATGTCAAATCAATTTTAAATTTTAAACTGCAACAAGTGTCTTCATGTTGTATAGAAAACCTAAAGAAAGGAAGGCTAGTTGTTTTCCAAAGGGGGATTGATCACACCCCTTATACAGATATGACAAATTTACAATCTCGCATCTGTGGAACCACCTTAAGAATTTCATTGAGAAAACAAAGAGATACATGGCACAGTCCGATACAATGACAAATTAGTCATGATTCTCCATGAAGATGGAGTTGTGTATTTGGGACGTGTACAAAACTCATCTCATAACCCAGTAACATAGATCAAACGCAACAAACTAAAAAAAAATTGATTGAAAATTTGGCACTTACCTTGCAGTTAGCAGCTGCGTGCTTCTCCAGAGCAGAAGCTTGTGACTTGTAAATAGAAACGTTCTTTGACATGACATCTTTTCTTTCCATGCCTTCCTTCCTTGGGAAGCCACCAACCATAACGGCAATGTTGACTCCAGTGCATGCCTCCACAACATCAGTTGTAGCAACAACACCTGATAAAATACACAAATATCAATTATATCACATACGCAAACACAGTACATGTGCATATAACAGATCAGTTGAGTGTTTTTCCCTATTTACCTTTAAGAAGAGGGAAAGCAGCATCGACCAACTCCATCTTGACACCATTCAAAGCCTCAGCAGCTGGTGGGATATCAAGCAGGTGAAGAATCACCGGCTGGTCAGCTCCCAGCATCACTCCCCTTGCGATCATTGGTACAAGCGCATATCCAATTTGTCCTGAAAATCCAAAAATATACAAACTTTTATACACCACTCAAAAATTCAAACTGATCAAATCTCGTATCGCCACTTAAGCAAATCATACACTATATGATTTGAAAGCATCAATCTAATCACTACTTCAGTGAGAAAGATACACACTATCAAATACCACTATAAAAGACAAAATTCAACCTCATCGAGTTTTGGATCAATACTTCAAACAAATCATAAGCCGTATCATTTGACAACATCTACTTACTACTTCAGCGATCTTCTGAGAATCTCAGCCCTACCATATGTAAGTTTTATACCATTACCTACCAGATCTAAACGGCGCATCAAGAACATGCAAAACTACAAGCTCAAAAGCATGAACAATATATTTTTTTTCAGACGAATTTCCCAGATCTAGAACTAGAAGATCGCTCAAAACTAGTTAGAAGTGAAGCTGAACTGTGAGATTCCTATTGTAAAGGAAACGTTACAGTACCTGCGGCTCCAGTAACAAGGACGCGAACTGGTCCTTTCGCCATGGATTCTGATTGAGGAGAGAAGAGGAAGAAGATTCGATCGATGAAGTAGATTCGTAGATGTGGGAGAGAAGAGCTTACAGTGAGAGAGTAAAGAAGATAAAGGGGAAGTACATTTTATAGGCGTGGAAATTATGTTGCCAAGGAAATGCGATAGGGGATAGCTGTAGACGACGGCGTTTTTGGGGTTTGAGAAAGGGATCAAAAGTGGAACGGTACCGTTTCCAGGTTTTGGAAACAAGTGGACTGTTAGACGGCGTCATGTTAGGGCATCAAGGCGATGACTTGGAGAGGAAGACGCGCGTGCAGCGGAAGAAGCGCAGGAGGCATATTCCGTTTAGATTCTGTCTCGTGATTTGTCCGAACGACAATCGTCATGATCCATGCGTTGCGCTTAAAAAGTAGTTTTAAAGTTTCTAAACTAACTATCGGTCCTCGTTTGAGCTGACGTTGCCACGTTAGTTAAGAGTACACCAATAAGTCAAACAGATGAGTGATAAATAATTCAGAAAAATAAAAGGTACCAAACAAAAAATAAATCATGGCATTGCTTAAATTCCGACTGAACCCTAAACAAACATGAACATAAGAAATATGAATTTAATTTAAGGTGTACTTTTATCATCATTTTTAACATATAATACGTGTTTATTGTCATAATTATAGTAAATTTTTTGATTTGTATTTGTGGAATTATAGTAATGTTCGTAGATGCGTGTCAAATATTGAGAATGGTGGTTATCAGGGACAGACTCAAGATTTCAAATTAAGGTGGGCTAAATGTATCTTACGTACAAACCTACTAAGTAAATAGAAAACTCAAGTGAATTTCATTGATAACAAATATATATATACACACACACATCTAGTCATAGAGAAATAATGAGCATGTTTAATAAAGTATAACCTATTGAATAAGCAAGAACACCAAAATCGATTACAAATCCTATTTGAAATTTCATAACTCATAAATTGAAGATAATTCATAAGGGGTAGACTTGGATGTAGGGGTGGACATTGGGATCGGAAAATCAGAACACCAAACCGAATTGGTAAAAAAAATCGAAAAAAAAAAACTGGTTGACCAAAAAAGTCAACAAATCGGACCGAACCAGACCGGTCTTTTTTTTATTTTTATTACAAAATTTTAAAATATAATGCTATATTTTAAATTTTATAATCACTATTTTTTCAAGTTCAACTTCAAAAAATTTCTAAATGTATGAACTGGATTATTTGTTAATTTTTAAGCAAAAAAAATAAGTTATTTATTATAATTTTGTATTTTAAAAAATTAAATTAATAATTCGGTTTGAAACCGAAACCGGTCAAAACCAAACTAGCCGATTTTTGAAATTTTTTTTTGCCTAAATCGGATCGGTTAAATAGTACCGATTTCGGTTTCGATTTAAGGTGAGAACTGGACCGTGCCCACCCCTACTTGGGTGGGCCAAGTTATTATTTTGGACTGTTAAAAAATTAAATTTAAAAAAAAAAAAAAAACCACCTAGGCTATATAGTGATTATGAAACATTATGAGTTAAAAGTGGTAAACTAAAATACTCCATAAGAAATATATAGATCTTCATAAGATAAATAAATAAATAATATTCATAGTTTGGTTTCCTTAGGATGATTTATTTTAATGTATGAATTAGAATAAAAGTCAATTCAAAACAATATGAAAGGAGGTGTGTGAAATTCAACTAAAATACTTACTTTTTTTATAAAAAAAATATTAATAATAAAATTAACAATAAAATGGCACGAATTACTAAACCAATACTAAGTAGTTTGAATATCAACCATATATTAGTTTAACGATATTTCTCCTCTCAATGTTGGGGGAGATTCTCAACTCAAATTCCCTTATTTCTCTTTGACCAATATAATAAGTACATTAAATTAACACCATTTTTTTTAATTAAAAAAAAATAAACTCCATTAGATAAACATTAACAATACAATTAAAGACATCAAGAAGATATCGAAAGTATCAATCCTTAGAGGGCAACAAACTAACATGTTAAAAACAAAACTAAAACGGACAAAAGCCACACTAAAACTACTAGCCCACATCACCATAATTAACCACAAGCCCAAACAAAGCCTACCTACCCAACATAACCCTAAAGCAACTCATGACCCCAAACGAACTCTACCACCACCACCCAAAAAGCGTCATAACATATCTGGGGAAACCATGGTTTCCAGTGATCTACATAAGCATAAGAGTGAACAAATAAATGAAAACAACTACCTTGATAGAGAACAATTTGGTGATTTACAATAACCTCCGTCAAAGACGATGTAGACCCAAATCTGGAGAACATGAGCAATGTTAGAGAGTGAGTTTTGGGAGATGGTTTGTTTGAGAATGCCTAAAATGGGTGATGGGAAACTTCAATTTGAGTATGGCTCAAAAGAAATCACCACAAGGGGCTTCTTATTCAAAAAGCTCCAGTGAAGTTACCCAAAAGAAAAAGGCAATGAGAGAAAATGGGAGGAGGGGCAACGACGCCTCTTCCTCCTCCCCTTATGTGGAGTTTTTCTTTGGGACTCATAGACTAAGAAAGCGGTTAGGATTTTTCTCTCTCCTCCCAACTGTTATCAGTTGCATTTACGTACAATCAAAATTAACACCAAGTTAAAATAACTTATTTTTTGACACAACAAATAATTTAACTTGCATTGTAACAATTAGAGACGACAATTGTGGGCACATAATACGACTAAAAAATGACACAAACTAAACAGTGGGTTCAGATTCGTGTATTAAGTTTGTATCAACGAATGACAAATCCATATTACAATCACTTACTTCAATATTGCAATCTCCTTCGTTAGTCTAAAACAACAAATACAATCGTGGTTCACCCCTCAAAACAATACATTTCTTGCCCAATCATTGTCTTTTTATATCCGCATTTAAAATGTTTGGAAAGTTTAGTGCACACTCCGATATGCTTAGTTTTCACACCACTAATCAGAGTGCGTTAAACCTTTAAGTTGTGTTTGGATGAGGGACTTTGAAATGATGAGATTTTAAAGTGAGGGGATTTCAAAATGATGAGATTTTAAGGTAAGGGACTTCAAAATGATGAGATTAGTGAAGTTCCTTGTTTGGCTAATTATTTAGTTGGTGGGATTTGATTGGGTAATTTCTTGTAAACATAATTTTTTTTTTTGGCCTTTTTTTTTTTGGGTTGTTCTGTTTTTTTAGCTGTTAATTTTATTCTTTTTTTCTCTTTCTAACACTACATATCATCAAATTACATAGAGTCATTTGAAATTAAAAAAGTACAAGCCTCTCCGCACGCGCTTCCGCGCTTGCGAGAGGCTTTTTTTTTAAAAAATTTAAATTTATTTTAGAATTAAAAAAAGATAATGGGTAGTTGTGTTCCATAAAAATAGGATCCATTATCTGCTTTTTCTTTTTCTTTTTCTTTTTTAAAATATGAAAAAGTGTGAATTTACCGTATTATCCTCATTTAATTAATAATTTGAATTCTTAATGTTTGCATTAATCAAGGGCATTTTCTGGTATTTGGAATGTTTCACCATTCTCTGCCTTTTGCTTTATATATATAGATGATTAATAATATATAATTGGAACTAAGCCTTTACTTGAAATTTTTTTTTTTTTTTTTGAGAAGGAGAATTCATTTATAAAACTACAGACGTACAAAGAGCGACATGATATAATGGCTTCGTTAAAACTTTCCTGGGACAAAAATTCTGGGGAGTAAAGAGCACCACACATGTCATGGACTAACATGAGAGTCTAATTCAGGTCACTTTGAACCATTACAATAAAAGAACAAGTCAAAAATAAAACTTAACACAAAAATCTCCGATGAGAACCGCAACTAGAAACCAACACAGTAGACTCACATAAGAGAACCGTAGAAATCCCAAATAGTAAACCCACATGAGAGGACCACAAAACATCTCGGTTGTCAAAAGAAGCCTTTTATAAGCAAAATCATAGTCATTTGACAGCCACACAAATTATAAGTCATACCATAATAGAAACCAGGAGAGAACATGGAGGACAAACATAGAAACAACAGTAAAAAGACCCATGAGAAGCACTCCATTTCAACTCAGAACCTGACAAAGAAAACCTCCTATGACCAAACATAGTTCTTTGGTCAGTGCAAAGTAGAGAAAAGCACCACATCCCAACAACTACCACCAACGTCACTGCTGCCGACGCCTTTAAAACATAGACAAAACATCAGTCACCAAGTATTACAACTCTCCCAAGGAGAGACACAATCCAGCATCACTACTGTGGCCGCTGCTGAGACAAATACAATACCAGCCATCTGGAACACTGCAAAAACAACCAAACAAAACAAACAGACAAACAGACCTAGATCCAAATAGATCTAGACTATCTGGGGAGGGGAATGGGAGGAGAAGAAGGGATAAAAGGAAAGGAAAATATGGGAGAAAAAGAAGAGGAGATGAGGAGAGAAAGGGAAAGATAGGCAGAGGGGAGAATGGGCAGTGGCCACCTCCCTCACTTAGCTTCCTCGCAGTTGGTTGTCAGCAAGGAGAAAGAGGATCAGAGTGCGGCTCTTCTTTACTTGAACTTAGTTTTCTAATTTTTCTTCATGATCTATACAAGACCTTGTTGTGTTTGATAACTAGCAAACATGTTATTGGCCAACTGATTGCGAAATAATGTCCACTTATTACAAGCTTGCACACTTGTAATTCCTTTTTTGGTGTTGTTATGAGTTTCTATTGGCATACTTGTTATGTCACAATCAACCAAATCCAATAATTCTGAATCTCGAGCTTCTAACACTGGATCATTACACTTGCTCAACATATATGAAATTATACAACACACAACAAGCATTGATGATTCTTATGTGTGTGTTTACGTCAAAAAAGGAGGGTGTTCGTAAAATACTCCACCTTTTCTTCAACAACCCAAACGTTCTTTCAAACATTCTTTCATTTCTTCTTCTTCTTCTCGAGCACATTTCTAGTGAAATTCTATAGAATTATCCATCCTTTCTTCACCAAACCTGAGTTGAGGGCCTAAAATCAAAGAGATAAATTTCTCATATCTAACTGCTTTAGAATTGAAGAAAAGCAATACCAGAAAAGAAGATAGTGCAAACACTAAAAAGATCACTTCAGGTGGGAGAAGAAGAAAAACCACTTAGATTAGCATATAAACCAAATCCAACTGGAGAGGTAAAACAAGATGTAGAAATAACCAAAACTTGAGACCAAAAGTAATCAAACAATTTGGAGATGATAAAGTCGACTACTATTTAGTTGATGAGAAAAAAGAGAGTAAAGAAGGGCGCAAAATTATAACATTCACATGGATTCCAGTCCAAGCATGTAAGAAGATTGCAAGTTTCATTCTTTCCCTATAGACTGTTTTCAATTGCATGGATCAAGAATGAGAAATTATTTCAAGAATTTAGAACAATTGGCCAAAACGTAAATTGGTATATAACCAACATGTTATAAAACAATACTACTGCTCATTTAAAAAGAAGCACAGGTATATTTTTCAAAAGGAAAAAATTATCAATGGTATAATATATATATATAGTAAAAGTAAAAGTTGCCAAGCATCATGAGCATTGAAGAAATGCATCTGAACCCGTGCATTCATCAATCTGAAAGCCGTGTTCTTTTTGAGATTCCCCGACAAAGTAAAAGTTGTTGCACTCAGTAAAAGTAAAAGCTTTCGCGTGCTCCTACAGTTACTTTCTCACAAGCATCCAAAGTTGTCAGCTCACCAAAAGCTATCTGAATTTGTATTGTTTGACTATTTAAGAAGGCCTTGGCCGCTGTCTTCTTCAAAATGTAATTTAGTACACTATAATTTTCTCAGTTTTAAAAGGTTCTATCAGTACCAGTACTCTGAAGAACTGAAGTGGTGAAACTTAGGATCTTTGTAAGTGTTTTGCATTCTCCAAGTAATCAATATATTTGAGATATTTTGAGAATTACTTATTTTGATTAATGCTTATTTTCATTACATCTATTTTCATATATTCATTAATTTGATTCATCCATAAGTTTTGTCTTGCCTGTTCTATAATCTCTGCATCTACACTTGCCTTCATTGTTCTTCTTTCTCTCACTGGTTCTAGACCCCTTCTGGTATTAGAGCCGTAAGCGTTGAAGAGTTAGTCTAAGTATGCAACTCATCCAACCCAAGTGGCTGGTTTAGGTTTTCTGAGTTGTAAAGTTTTCAGTTTCTTCTTTTCTTCTTCTGGTTTTTCAGTTCACCTGTCCTTCTCTCTCTTGGTGTCCGAATCGTAAGACCTATTCCAAACAGTAAGTCTCAGAGATACCTGAGCGATAGTGGCATTAGTAGGAGGGCGAGAGAATTTTAGGTGTCCTGTTACCCATGAAGCCTGTATTAGAAGTTTCTGTTCACTTTCTTCTTTAGGAGTCTAAACCCAGAACCTTGAGTAAATATGAGTCGTTTTCTTAGAACCAACTCTTACAGTTCTAGCAGCTTTGGAGCCAATAGTAGTCTCCCAGAGATAGTAAATGAAGAACAAATTGAATATGAGAATAATAGTAATTTAGATTATAAAGATTGGAATATACCTCAAGTCCCCAGTCAAGACATCTATAAGAAAAAATGGTCATTGTCCAGCTTTAAGTCAATCACCCATGTTAAGACAGTTAAACAGGTCTATGCCTTAAGTAAAAATCATGAGACATGTCAATTACTTAATATTGAGTCAATAAGAAAACATAAAATTGGTGGAAACAATTTTCTTCATATTGGTTTAGTACAAGTTGCCATTAAACCTTTAACCAGACTAGGATTAAAAGCTTCTATCCTTCTCTGTCTGCGTGATGCTAGATTTAATAATTTTAATGACAGTACGTTAGGAATAATTAAGTCCAGTCTTTCTAATGGCCCAATTCATTTTGATTGTTATCCAGATTTTACAGTCAGCTTGAGCGATCCACATATATTAAAAACACTCACTTTGAATATTAAAACTGAAGGTTATGATGTTTTACCAGGAAGCCAACCCCTAGCATTAGTTTACAGAATATATTATAAAGTCACAGGTACAAACATGAATTTCCAAGCCTTAAACAAGAGTCCAAAGAGTCAAACATTATTAATTCAAAGTCATACGCCTGATGCTACAGTTAGCGTTCCTCACTCTATCAAATGGTCAGATGTCACTCTTCCCACTAATTGGACCTTAACCACTGAAATTCCTCCAGTTCCTATCCAACTTAGTCTTAACGATTTAGATTCTATACAACAATATTTGGACGGTACAGTTAAAATCAATTTTGGTCACCAAGCCTCTCAGAAATCAACAGTCCAGTTACAACAGTTGCCAACACCGGGTCAGTCCCAGAGACATGTCCCTGCCAGACATTATTTTGCAGCCTCTTCCTCTACCCTAGAACGAGACCTAGAGTTAGAGAAAGCTTTAATTGATTTAAAATTAGAATCACTAAGAAAAACTGCACAAGTCACTCAGCCTGTCTATGGAAAAATACCAGAAGATAATAAATCTGAGTCCCCTGAGTCACCCACTCAATCTGATTTTGTCGAAGCCGGTTTCAAAATTGAAAACCAACTCCGAACACTTCATAAGAAGTTTGAAATTAATTGGAAAAAATTAGAAAGTCACTTACATGCTTTTGAAAATCAAGCAAGAAGAGATAATTACCACTTAATAATCTCAGATAGAGCCAAAAGACAACAGATATTTAGTGAATGGAAAGAATATATGCGCATTGCTAAAATTGAAATTTATTATCTTGATTTTGTAGAAAGCCGATATTTATCTAATAAATTAAAAACTTTAACTCAAGAAAATTGTGAAAAAATAGATCACACTAAAATTCTTGCTAGTCACCCTCCAGTTGAATCTATAGTTATCCAGCACCAGAATGCACAAGTTATTGCCAGTCCCTTTAAGATCCTTGACTTAGAAAATAAAATGGTAATTGAACAAAATAATTATACAAATCAAAGCTTAGTTGTCATAGGTAAACAATTAGACAAGATAGAAACAAAAGTTGACAAATTACTTCCAAAAGAAATTTCTGTTAAGCCGTATGACCAGAAACCATTAGTCACCTTCCAAGACCTAAAATCCAGTCCAACTTTTAAAAAAAGAACCACAATGAAAAAATCGAAAAAATGTTAGAAGAATTAACTCCAACCAAACGGAAAGATAAAGAAAAAGTTGAATCAAGCGTCAAAGTCTTAGGAATTTCAGAGTCACCTTTCACTCTTCATCACTCATTTGAGTCTGAATCAATTGTTAGCATAGATACTGAGTCTAGTAACATTTTCAAAATCGAAAATGAGTTTAAAAATCTTGAGCTTAAACAAAGACCACAAGTACAAAGATTAACAAACAGAGTCAGCCCTACTAGCCTCACAAAAAATTGGTATCCTAAGCCTACGCCACCTGATATCCAGTTCAAAGAACGAAATACTCAAAGTCAATTTTCTGTTTCTTCTAATAAATTATATGAATGAAATATTGATGGCCTTTCTGAACAAGAAATCCTTAATAAACTCCAACACATATCTATGGTCGCTAATAGTTACATTACCAATCACAGTTTCAGACAGTCTGAAATTGTTCCCTTGTTAGAAACAGGTTTCACAGGAACTCTTCGTTCTTGGTGGGATAATCACTTGACTTATGAGTCTAAGCAACGAATAATTCATGCCCTTAAACGTTATGAAGATGGTCTTCCTATTTTTGATGAACAAATAGGTCAAGGCATTGAGGATGGAGTCAACACCCTGCTTTTCACAATAGTTGACCATTTTATTGGAACACCTAGTAATACTACTGCCAGAATACATGATCAATTGAGTAATCTAAGATGCCCTAAATTATCTGATTTTAGATGGTATAAAGATGTGTTTATTTACAGAGTCATGGTTAGAGAAGATAGGAATCAACCTTTTTGGAAAGAAAAATTTGTTAATGGACTACCAAATTTATTTGCCCATAAAATCCGATCAACCCTTAGTAATGAACAAGGTCATATTGATTGAGATAGTCTAACTTATGGAAATATGATCAGTACAATTAATCAAGTTGGTATGAGAATGTGTGTTGATATGAAAATTGGTAAACAAATCCAATCTGAAAGAAATTCTGCTAAATACGAATTAGGTAATTTTTGCGAACAATACAGTTTGATGTCTATTCCTCCATCTAGAAAAAATAAGTCTAGTCATCCTAGCCGACAGTATCGAAAAACCCGCCATTATTCACGTAGAAAACAGTCATTCCAACATAATAATGAAGATAAAGAATTTTATAGTAAAAAAAGATTTTCCCTCAGAAAAATTGGAAAAAGAGTCACAATAAAGAGAAAAATAATAGCTTTAAGAAAAAGACCGACAAAAGAAAAGTAAAATATTATAAATGTCAAAAGTACAGTCACTATGCTAATAATTGTAAAGTTAAAGACAGAATCAAACAATTGAAAATCATGGATGAAGATAAAAACAAATTAATCCAAGTTCTTGAGTTAAGAAATTCTGAGTCCAGTGAAAACGAAACCATGGTTAGCCATGCTGAATCTTCCGAAATATATTCTTCCGAGTCACAACCCAGTTCCCCAGAATCCAGTTTGGTTGCCAAGATAATTGCTGTAAGTCTAAATCAATCAGTGTCTTCACCAAACAGAAAGAACAACAAGAACTATTAATTGATTTAATAAGAAAAATTGAAAATCCTGATTTAAAATATGAATATCTAAAGAAATTAAGAAAAGTCATCAACCAAGAAGAACCAAAACAATCTACCCAAAAAATAAATCTGAGTACAACTCTAGAAAAATTTAAGAAAAAGAAAGAAGTCACCTTACAGGATTTACAATTCGAAATAAAATCAGTCAAAAAAGAAATCATTGAGTTAAGATAAATAAGTCAAAAATTACAAACTGAAAATTATGAGATAAAACAAAATGTGATCAATCTATTAGAAAAGAAAATTTCTGAGTCTAAGCCAGAAAGCCCCACTAATTCAGATGAAGAAAATTCTATTCAAGAACAAGCCGTTAATTTAATTAAACATGTAAATTTTAGGAAATGGTATGCTCGAGTCACTATATTTGTCAAAATCTTTGAATTAAACACAATTGCCTTATTTGATTCAGGAGCTGACCTTAACTGCATTCAAGAAGGCCTAATTCCTACCAAGTACTATAAAAAGTCCAGAGAATCATTAAGCACTGCCTCAGGAAAATCACTCCAATTGAATTATGAAATCCCTAAAGCCCATGTCTGTCAAAATAAAATCTGCTTTAAAACTTCTTTTGTCTTAATCAAAAACATTACTGATGAAGTTATCTTAAGTTTACCATTCATTGCACTCTTGTACCCTTTTCAGGTTGAGCATGATGGTGTTATTTCTACTTGTTTAGGGGAAAAGATTAAGTTTGAGTTTTTGAGCAAACCCGAATTACATGATTTAAAAGAATTACAGAAAAATGCAGTCACCAAAACAGTTCAGGTCATCCGAAACAAAGATAAACATTTAAGATTTCTCCAGGAAGAAGTTAAAGCTAAAAGAATTGAGCAACAACTAAGTCATAAGTCTTTACAATCACAAATACGACAATTTGGAGAAAAACTAAAACAAGAAGTCTGTTCTGAGTTACCCAACGCGTTTTGGCATAGGAAACAACATGTTGTCAGCCTTCCCTATGTCAAAACCTCTAGTGAGAAAAATATTCCTACTAAAGCACGACCCATTCAAATAAGCCAAGAATTGATGAAATTTTGCAAAATTGAGATTACCGATTTACTTAAAAAAGGAATAATACGTAAGAGTAGGTCACCTTGGTCTTGCCCTGCTTTCTATGTCCAGAAAAATGCTGAATTAGAACGTGGTGTTCCAAGACTAGTCATTAATTACAAACCGCTTAATACTGTCTTAGAATGGATTAGATATCCAATCCCTAACAAAAGAGATATAATTAACAGATTAGAAAAATCAGTCATCTTTTCTAAGTTTGACATGAAAAGTGGATTTTGGCAAATTCAAATTTCTGAGACTGATAGATATAAAACTACTTTTGTTACTCCCTTTGGTCATTATGAGTGGAATGTTATGCCCTTTGATCTTAAGAATGCTCCTAGTGAATTCCAGAATATAATAAATGTGATCTTTAATCCTTTCAGCCACTTTTCCATAGTTTACATTGATGATGTGCTTATATTCTCTGCGTCCATAGAACAACACTGGAAATATCTGTATAAGTTTCTACAGATAGTAAAACAGAATGGATTAGTTGTCTCTGCTAAGAAAATTAAATTATTTCAAACCAATGTGAGATTTCTTGGGTTTAATATCTGACAGTCACAGATTAGTCCCATAGATCGAGTTATCCAATTTGCCGACAAGTTTCCTGATCAAATCCTAGAGAAAGGTCAACTCCAGAGATTTCTAGGATCTCTAAATTATGTTTCTGACTTTTATCAAAATCTGAGAAAACAATGTAAACCTTTATTTGATCGTCTCCAAAATAATCCACCTCCATGATCGTCTGCTCATACTGAAATTGTCAAACAGATCAAAGCTCATATCAAGACCCTTCCCTGTCTTGGTATTCCTTCTACTAATTCATTCAAAATTGTTGAAACAGATGCTTCTAATGTAGGTTATGGCGGCATCCTCAAACAAAGAGTCAATTCCAACCATTTTGAGCAAATTATTCAATTCCATTCTGGCACTTGGTCCCAGTCTCAAATTAATTATAGTAATATTAAGAAGGAAATATTATCTATTGTACTATGCATTAATAAATTTCAATATGATTTATTAAATCAAAATTTTTTAGTCCGAGTTGATTGTAAGTCTGCTAAGCATGTATTAGAAAAAGATGTTCAAAACATTGCATCCAAACAAATATTTGCACGTTGGCAAGCTATTTTGAGTATTTTTGATTTTGATATTGAATATTTGAGAGGAAGTGAGAATTCTATTCCTGATTTCCTTACCAGAGAATTTCTACAGGGAAAACAATGGCAGAAAGAAGAAAAGAAAGAGAAAAAGATGATAAACAAAAAAGTCAAATTGGTCAATCAAGCCAACCCAGTCAACCCCAGTCACTCCGAGCCCTCACATCATCAATGAGTCAAGCTAAATATGAGCCTCCTTCCCAGATCATCCCCTTCCCGGGATGCTCTCCTATCCAAATCAGTAACAGGTTTGCCAACCTAGGAGCCACAGTCGGCCAGGTTCGTCTTAGTTTCCAGTCTGCTCTAATTTCTAGTCATGATCCTTTCCAGGATATTGCTGTCACTAACCCCCCAGTTGCTTCTTACCATAAGACATCCCCATATATGGTCAAAAGTCATAGTCACTTGTTCGTCATTGAGTCCAAATATAATTTAATCGTTAATCCCATCACCATTGCTAAATCCTATTTTCCACCTAATAATCATTTCATTCCCTCAGCACCATTTAAGAATCTAAAATATTACAGAAATATCCTTGATGAGACCCATTCTATCACCATTAAGCCAATTAAAGACAGAGAAAATCCCCTTATCATCCTCTATCATTCACTTTATATTCACCAAATTATCAATGAAAATGAATGGAGTAGTCACCCCTATGATCTCAAAGTTCTCCAATCAGAACTTCAATATAGCTATTATGATTATATCGAAGCATGGTATTCTATCTTGCTTCACCAAACAGTTGATTTCAGTCACTCCTGGTTCTTAAATTTTGATAGCAAATTCAAGAGTCATTTTCCTTACTGGTTCAATCACTGGTGGGAAAAACATGGTCCAGTCATTGATTTATTTCCTCCTTCTATGCAAGAATTAGTCAATTATTTTAGTAATAAAAATAAGTTCAAAGAATATGAGCTGTTCTTCCCCAACCTTCTCTATTTTGTTGCCAAGTATAAAGTCCCTTGGATCCTCAAATGGTCATATCATGTTAATTGGGAAACCAGAGTCCTATCTCGCCAGTTTTCAATTAAATGGTGGGATAAATTTAAACTTGAGCGTATTGCAGATTATGTTTATTCTGATTTTCCTCCAATCAGGAATCTGCATTCTAAGAAAAAGAGTTCCCCTACCATATTACACTCTTCTCTCCCAATCGAGGGAAGATCTAAGTCTGAATTATAAGAAATAGCTCGCCAATTAATGCTCCAAGCATCCCAAATGAATGATGATGCAGATAGTGATGTCTCCCCTGCGTCACAAACACCTATTAGTCAGCCAAAGCCAGTCAGTCAACAGACTCCTGCCCCAAAGATTCGCTGTATATATATATATCGAAGATGTTTTACTCAAAATCGTTTTTCATATCTTATCTTTCTCTCTTTTTCTCCAAAAGACATTTGGAGTTTTTCAACCTATCATTTTTCATGATATTGAACTGGAGTCATAAGTAGAACATCTAAATATAAAAAGGGAAGTACTTATGTATATGGGCTAGCATAATGTTGGAATTATATTGGGAAATACAAGACCTACCCAGTGCGTTATGAAAGGTGCAAAAGTTGTCTAAATAGAGCAGACTTCGCAAGCTTTGTCCTTTCAATCGAGGAGCTATAATTTGAATGCAAAGCTGCCTTTTGAAATACTCAAATGTATATTTTTTTACAAAACTTCACACAAATAACGAGTTTTATGGGTTACATTTGAAATTCATTGATGATTTGATGTTGATTCACAAGAGAACTTATGATTTGCTCACTCGATTAAGTTCTAAAGCTGTTAATGGATGTATGTATGCTAATGGGTTCTTACACATATCGAGGAAGATTGAAATTTTTGATACAGTCGAATGTACTAAGGACCTTTCTAATGTTGATTGTGAGGAACATATTTGTGACTTTTATTTATTCTCTTATTTTCCATATAATATATTATCAAGTTTCAATTGACTTAACTCACTTAATTAAGGTTGGTTAAACTTTCTTTTATTTTTTGTTGTTTTCTCTTCACCTATAGTTTGTTTGGATTTGTGAAATTTTGATTTATTGTCTTTATTGAGTTTAAATCGGTTTCCCACTTTTTGCATAGATTACCAAACGAAAAAAGTTGTAAATATTAATGTTTTGGTCCTCTCGGTTATTGTGGCATATATTGTGAGTTCAAAAATTTTTATATATATTATGTGAGAGGTCCTCTCATACATGAAATTCTGACTCAGTCACTAATCTAGTTGTATTATTTTCCAATTTGTTAAGACATATTTGAAGCTGAAATTTTCCATCGCCCAAAATAAAAA
Source organism: Prunus persica (assembly GCF_000346465.2). Classification (NCBI taxonomy): domain Eukaryota; kingdom Viridiplantae; phylum Streptophyta; class Magnoliopsida; order Rosales; family Rosaceae; genus Prunus; species Prunus persica. The sequence goes on from NC_034009.1 coordinate 2,819,677, forward strand.
TGTTGTTGGTCCGATATTGATTTTTGGTTCTACTAAATAACTGTGGTCATAAAAATTCAACTTTGAACATCGTCAAATAAAATAAAAACTATACTGCAAAACCAAATGATCATTCAAAGGATGCTACAAAAGAAGGAGACGCAAATGTAGAGAAGTAATTCTAAGATGCGATTCATCTATATATATAAAGCAAAAGGCAGAGAATGGTGAAACATTCAAAATACCAGAAAATGCCATTGGTTAATGCAAACATTAAGAATTAAAATTATTAATTAAATGAGGATAATATGGTAAATTCACAATTTTTCATATTAAAAAAATTAAAATTAAAAGAAAATTCAGATAATGGATCCTATTTTTATGGAACACAACTATCCATTATCTTTTTTAATTCTAAAATAAATTTAAATTTTTTTTTAAAAAACCTCTCACAGACGCAGAAGCGCGTGCAGAGAGGCTAGTAACAAAAAATAGAATGATCATCTCATAAAAGGACCGAAGTCGGTGCGAGTAAAAACACCGTAACCTTTCCCCCGGGAGCACCTCATATAAAAAGAACTCGCCAACTGGTCACCAACGCTTCGAAAATCGCTTTCGTTGTTCCTCTGTTTTTCCGGAAGAGTCTGGTCCTTTCTCCTTTGGTGCTTCTATTCCTGCATTCAGTTATGGCTACGGCATCAGGTAAAGCTACAGACTTTACAACTCTCGTTGCCCCCAATTTCTCGAATATCGCTGCCTTTTAAATCGAAATGACGACTTGGGTTCTTTGTTGGCCAAATTTTAGACGCTATACAATGTAGAATTGAAATAAAAGGCTTAAAATTTGAGGAAATTTTCATTGTTTCGCGTCAATTTTGAGAAGTATGGTTTGGGTTTAATTTGTTGTTTGTTCTTTTGCTATAGCCTATATGCAATGTACCTTGTCTCTGTTATTAAAGGTTCGATTTTGGGATGTGTGAATTGTTGGGGAAGATTGGTCTAGGTTGCTGCTGGCTAACCATGAATATAATAGCACCCCATTTATTGAAAATTAAAAAGGATTGGGTGTTTATTATTTTTGAGATACATAATAATACGATGTTATGAGATGAAGATGTATAGATATAGAAATCAAAAGTTAGGATTTGTGTTTATGTGTGACTTTTATGTGAAGCTTCACCGGTGCAACGCTGAGGGATGACAGTAGGTGGACGTAGGATGGGATTGAGAAATGGTATTTCAGATATCTATCTTTGAACAATAGTTGGTGATTGGTGAATGAAAATGATCCCTTTTGCTAATTTCACAATGTACTAGCACAAATGTGGGTGATTTTTAGAGTATAGTTACCGAACAATACAAAAACGTTGTTTGCGTAAACTAAAGAACAAAACATCATGTTCATATTAATGCTTCACGAAGGTGTATCTTCGTTCCAATATTGGAGTGAATAATTTCAATTCAAATTCTTTTTTTATATAAATGTTGCAAGAAAATTTGCCCTGGTAATTTAAACTTCAGCGAGAAAGTTATATCATAATTTCATTGTTTTCTAAAGTTTTGTTATTCTACTTCGTGGTGTGTGCAGTGGCTTTCAAATCAAGGGAGGATCATCGGAAGCAGATTGAATTGGAGGAAGCACGTAAAGCTGGGTTAGCACCAGCTGAAGTTGATGAAGATGGGAAAGAGATTAATCCTCACATTCCTCAATATATGTCATCTGCGCCTTGGTATCTTAATGCTGAGAGACCAGTAAGCTAACATTTAAAGATTTGTAAACCCTTTCTTACTGAGATGTCAAAGCTGCATATGCTTATGGGGATTTTTCTTTCTATTACTGTATAGAGTTTAAAACATCAAAGGAAATGGAAATCCGATCCGAATTATACAAAATCCTGGTATGACAGAGGTGCAAAGATTTATCATGCGGATAAGTACCGGAAAGGAGCATGTGAAAAGTATGTGGATGATGCATTGCTTATAATATTGGTCCCTGATTGTTTTTCCTGCTATCATACTTGCTAATTAAATCTCGAATATAATATTTAGGTTCGATAATTGTAATGCATGTTTAATGATCACGTCTTTCCACCGGGGAAGTCATTTTCTGTGTACAGTTGATAATGGGAAAATGCTTTTCGTATAGGGAATGACAAGATTGCTGATGGTGTTATGGGCTCACAACATTCGTATATCCACCAATGTCCAACACTGGTTTGTTAGCTGATCAAATAATTTACATGCCTTTACTTGATAGTTCTCAGATTTATGAGGGTTCCATGAGTTTTTTGGGGGACATTCTGTGGTTAAATTCATGAATGCCTAAAAACAAATTTTTGTCTGGTTTTGTATAGTCATATAATTATTTCAGCAAACAAAAGTTTGTTTATTATTTATTTATTTATTTATTTGGGGATAGGATCATAGGAAACATGTTTTAGCTCGTGAATTTTTTTTTAAAACTCTTCTACATTCCTGTATTCTTATCATGTGCCGTGTTGAGTTGGGATTCTTGTAGTACCTCGGGTTTTCATCGTTTGCTTTTTACAGCTGTGGGGCCATGACACATAGCGCTAAGTCCTGCATGGAGAGGCCTAGAAAGAAAGGAGCAAAGTGGACAAATTTTCACATTGCACCTGATGAAAAGATAGAGATGTTTGAGCTGGATTATGATGGAAAACGGGATAGATGGAATGGTTTTGATGCAGCAACTTATGCTCGTGTCATTGAGAGATACGAAGCAAGGGATGAGGCTAGAAGGAAATACCTGAAGGAGCAGCAGCTGAAAAAGTTGGAGGAGAAAAATAATAAGCAGAATGTGGAGGAGGAGGTTAGTGATGATGATGAGGATAATGATGCTCTGAAGGTTGATGAGGCCAAGGTTGATGAAAGCAAACAAATGGATTTTGCAAAGGTTGAGAAGCGTGTTCGAACAACTGGTGGTGGAAGCACTGGAACTGTCAGGTACGTATTGCAATTTTGTTTGCTTTCTCCTTGATTGTCTGTATGTCGCTTAGTAAGAAACATATCTTATTTTGTGTATAACCTTCCTCCAAAAGATGTTATATGCCTTATTTGATTTTAATTTCTCTTGGCTCAGAAATTTGCGTATTCGGGAGGACACAGCTAAATATCTGTTAAACCTTGATGTCAATTCTGCTTATTATGATCCTAAAACCCGATCCATGCGTGAAGATCCTCTTCCTGATGCTGACCCGAATGAGAAGTTTTATGGAGTGAGTGCCTCTGGAAATTGGGGAATATACTTGGAATATTTTTTTTAAAAACTTTTTCCTTTAATATAGTGTCTGTAACAAACAATTGATTTGACAACTTGCAATTGTTACAGGGAGATAACCAATACAGAGTTAGTGGGCAAGCTCTAGAGTTCAAGAAACTTAATATTCATGCATGGGAGGCATTTGAAAAAGGACAAGACATCCACATGCAGGCTGCTCCATCTCAAGCAGAATTGCTGTATAAAAACTTTAAGGTCATTAAGGACAAATTGAAGTCACGAATGAAAGATGCCATCATGGAGAAGTATGGCAATTCTGCAACCGAAGAAGTACTTCCCAAGGAGCTTCTTTTGGGACAAAGTGAGAAACAAGTTGAATATGATCGTGCCGGCCGAGTTGTAAAGGGCATGGTATATATGAAATTAAATTCATTCTCAAATAATCAGCTCTGTTTTTGGATTTTGCCTCGCGTTGTTTATATTTGTACCATTTATGTTATGCAAAAAAAAAAAAAAAAAGAAAAAAAAAAAAGGGCTTTGCTTTAGGAGTATATGTGTGTGCATGCCTCCAAGTGTTTGTGCGTTTGCAAGTTTCTGCTCCATCTTGCAGTATTATGCATCTATAATTTTTTTAAGAGACATATTAACAGTTTTAATATCTTCCAGTTCATATTTTGGTACTAGTCAATATTTTCATTGGGATTACTTTTCAAAATGTGACTGTTCCAGAGAATGTGATATATGGTAGTGGACCAAAATTATTTCCAAGCTATTTAACCCCACCTTAGTGTGGCATTGCTTGAGCCTCTGAAATATCATGTGTGGATATCTATTTTTATTGTCAGTTATATGTGGACTTCATGATTATTGGATGATAAATGTTTTGAAGGAATTTATAGCAAGTGCTGTTTTGTTAGAGCAGCATCCATGGTGCTGAAGTACAGTTATAAATTTTAAAGTCTTTTGGTCTGGTGTAGATTGTTCTGTTCTTTCTATTAATGCTACATGCAAAGTAGCGTAAATATTGTTTGCTAAACCAAGTATTTTGTTTATTAGATTAATTGATCTACCTAATTGTCTTCCACCCAAGTTGTTCATCTTCAAAATATACATGATTTTCTTTTAAACTTTTATATGTAGCGTTTTGAATGCAAATTTAACATTTTTTTTTTCTTTTCTGGTTTTCTTTTGAAGGAGACTTCCCTTCCCAAAAGCAAGTATGAAGAGGATGTTTACATCAATAACCACACAAGTGTTTGGGGATCATGGTGGAAGGATCACCAATGGGGATACAAGTGTTGTAAGCAAACAATTCGGAACAGTTACTGCACTGGTGCAGCTGGAATTGAGGCTGCTGAGGAAGCAGCAGACCTAATGAAGGCGAATGTTGCCCGCAAAGCAGCCTCAGAAGGTTTGTACCTTTCATACTGTGGCTGGTTTTAGTATGCCCTTTATTTCATTTACAGTTTGTGCTTATGATATTGTCTTCCATTTATATGTTGATAAGTCTTGCTAGTTTGATTATATGTTGATTTTTATACAAAAAGTTCCAATCTGATTGGATCTTCAAAATTGATGATGCAGAGATGCCTACTCCAACAGAAGGGAAAAGGCTTGCTACTTGGGGAACTGATATACCTGATGATTTGGTTCTTGACCAGAAAAAACTTGATGATGCTCTTAAGAAGGTGATCTTGTGGCTTAAATTTCCAAGTTACCTCTCTTAGTGTCATGCAATATATTTTAAGATGGAATTGATGTGACTCAAATTTCACGTCACCCTATTTTTCCTGAACTTTGTTGGTTGTTTGCTCATGTGTTTTTATTTTGGCAGGAGGATAAGAGAAGAAAGGAAGAGAAGGATGAAAGAAAGCGTAAATATAATGTTAAATGGGATGATGAGGTATAAGGATCTCATTATACTTCAATTGGTGATATATCGCTCGATTGTTAGTATTTAGCCTTTTTGATAAATGTCTTTACACCATGCAATGCATTTTGTAGGTTACTCTTGAGGAGATGGAGGCATATCGGATGAAAAAGATACATAACGATGATCCCATGAAAGATTTTCTGCACTAAGTGTCAACTGGGTTTGCCTTTCTTCTGGATACTGTAAGCTTGAATAACTTAAGTAGCATTTTTTGTTGGTTAAGCTTGGAGAAACATTTGCAGAAACCTGCTGTTGTCTGAGCTCTTTGGACCTTGCTGTTTTGTGTACATCTGTAGAACAATGAAATCATACAAGGAAAAAAAATAAAATAAGTGTATTCTCATGGATATTGGGGTTTGGGAATTGGGATTGAGTTCCTTCATTGTTCATAGTGATGCCAATTGCTTCTAAATAGCTCATGTGGTGCACTAATGGATTTGGCTGCATAAAGCCGCAGTAATTAATTAAATAATTTAAAAATAAAATAGTTTCCTATGGGACAATTCACCATTAATTTACTTCAACAAATCATTAATAAAAAATCATGGGAACTGTATCCAAAGCAAGTAAATAACTAATGAATGATTTTGATATTATCTATATATATAAAGCAAAAGGAAGAGAATGGTGAAACATTCAAAATACTAGAAAATACCCTTGGTTAATGCAAACATTAAGAATTGAAATTATTAATTAAATGAGGATAATATGGTAAATTTACAATTTTTCGTATTAAAAAAATTAAAATTAAAAGAAAATTCAGATAATGGGTCTTATTTTTATGGAACACAAATATCCATTATTTTTTTTAATTCTAAAATAAATTTAAATTTTTTTTAAATCAATGTGCAGGCTTGGGTTTAGAGCAGTGTGTCCATCTCCTTACAGTCGAGTTCAATATCCATTTTCCGTAGATTAGAGTTGTTATGCCATCACTTGTGTAAAATAAATAAAAAGGACTTACAACCAATGTGAGATTCCACCATTAATGTCCTTCAATAATTGACTTGCCAAGAGATAATCAAGTAATTCATTATGAGCCTGTGCACTCTTTAAAATACTCAAACGAAAATCTTTTATTCATGTTTTCGATCAATACACCAATCCACACGAGCAATCCATGTATGTGTAAAACCAAAAAAATAAAAAGAAAGATTAAAAGGAAAAGAACCTAAAGTTTCTACACATCTTCACACTATCTGCAGCAGGAACCACTGCGTCAATCACTTCACCTGAAAGCCACAGCCAAAAACTCACAAACCTTCAAGCTTCTTGTATCACTTCCAACTTTTGTATTGGAAAAAAAATGAAACAAACAAATCGAATAATAAATCATAATCAATATATAATCAATTTAGGTACTCCGAGCCAACATCTCTTGGAACTCAAGAAGGGACTTCTCCTTCTGAAGTTTCATGTCTTGCCTAAACTTGGTAATGAACTCCTCTGCCCTCTCATCCACCACTCGCAGCTGTGGTGACTTAGCAACCACTGCCTGCCATGCATCTTCAACGCTATACAAACTCTTTTTATCTCTTGCTACAGCCTTCCCATCACCGTTATCCTCGACCACTTGTTTCCCTTTGCTTGTTTCCGCCTGCTCACCTGAATGCTGGTTCTTCTTTGTGTCCTCATAGACGGCGGCAGGCTCTGCAAAGAGCTCATCTATGTGTATGGCTGCAGAATTCTTATTATGAACAACCTTGTTGTGGTACTGGTAGCTAGATCTACCTAGTGCATGGCCCATGTGGGATTCAAAGGCCTCATAGTGATGGTTGTAAAACTGGTCTCTAGGAAAGGTAGAGGAAGCTTTGGTGAGAGCTCGGAGTTTGGATGGGATGAGGAAATGGAACTTGCTTCGCAAGGCACGGAGGTGTCTGGTGGTTGTTTCGACAGCTTTGGGGATGTTGAGCTTGTGGAGTTTTGATTTTAGCTTGTTGGTGAAGCTCTTCCAGGACTTCTTGGCGCAGCCAAGCTTCTTTGCCAGCACCCGGCGTGACATAGAAGCATCAGGTCGTGACGAGATCATTGTTTCCTCTCTAAGCAAGGACTTGGTTGCAAATGACAGGCTATGAGGCCGTGATGATGGCACTTAAGGAAGAAGCTTTGATACCTTACTCTTGTATTCTGGTTTGCTAAATGTTCTTGGTTTTTGAGAAAATTGCTGGAAATGCCATTCTAGTCACAGCAGCCAGCCAATAAGAAAGATTCAGCTTGTGGGATGCCAATGGCAAAGCAGTAATAAAAATTCAATCATTAGGTGTTTGCTTAGCAAAAGTGGTCTTCACTTTCGGCAAAGCTTGGAGGCCCCAGCTTGGAGCAAGCTTGGGTCCTAAGTTTGGTGAGAGACGAAGACCAGCCAAAGTGTATTTAGTATATGTTAGTTCTGTACTGTAAAGCAATCATTTAATTATTTTGGGTTGTAATGGTGGGGTTTCCAGTATGTGTCACCTTGTGTTTGTTTTGTTGTGGGCTGTAGAAACTGCATGATATGACAATTTTCTACAGCTCTTCTTTTTCTGATCACCAACTAGTTGCAGTATACGAGTAGTTGAGTACAACAACTACACATATTCTCTCTCCTTATAAGGTTATAGAAAAATACAACATTTAATTATACATGCAGATTCGAATTCACATTTTGGTCAGAACCCAGTAAAATTTTAGGTGAATTAGTGTGATCTAAATCTTGATGAGGGTGACAAAAAGGTCTGTATTGATGTATTCTTATGCATGAGGTCCCTTTTCATATGGGAAATTTTGACTTCAGAATTTGTCAGTATTGTTCTTAGATCAAGAAATTGTACCACGCACGAATTAGCTTGTTTTGCTCTTTCATACTCTCAAAATTTGGTTTGGATTGAGGAGGGGCCAGAATGATTTGTTTCGATCTTGGATAACGAGGATGCATTGGTTTCTTCTTAATTGTTAAATGGAAGTTCACCAAGAAGAATATAGAAGGCTTTGGGGTCCTTCAGAAGAAATTTGAAGAATATTGTCCCCTCACCATTTGTATGATTTATCATAAATTTAATCAGATGCCAGTATGCCTTCTTTCAAAACCCAACAGATACTTAATTCTAAACCCAATACATAAGTCACTTTTCCAACCAGGTAAAGGCGGTGCCTTATACTTGCCTTTTCTCTTTTAGCTCCATCAAATCCAGGGCTTTGGGCAACCATGTATGTACGGCAAGACACTAGCTTTTCTAGCTTGTAAAAAAGGCAAACCAACTTGAAACGTTTCAAAGTAGAAAGAGAGTGGCCATTTTTCTTCTGATTTGCTTTCCAGGTCAGTGTAACACAACCCTTCACACAAATCCCTAGTGTGATCTCGACCTGATTGCTTTAAGCTCTACTTTTTTTTTTTTTTTGGTTAAAAGATGGGGCCATGCCCAAAAGAAAACACTAAACTACAGTCCGAAGCCTACAGAGACGACGCAAGTCATCAACAACAGTGGACCTAATACTGTTGGGAAGCACATGAAAGGTACAGAGACCCAAATCAAGGCAAGAGCCCAAGTTAACAAGTCTATCGGCCACCATATTACATTCACGATAGACATGATAAATAGAGCAGCCCCAACATTTTTTGATGTAGTCTTGGCCTCCCCATAACAATGTAGCAAGAGGGTGGAGGGCATCCACAGCTTTATTGAGAAGATACACTGCAACGGCTGAGTCAGATTCCAGCACAACATCACTGCAGCCCATATCCCAAGCAGATTTTAGACCAAGTTCTACTTTTTCGTATGCATAAAATGGTCCACTTAAAAAGAGTTCTTCCGGTGTGATCTCGACCTCTCACACCAAATTTGATCTTGCTTATCTCAAGCACTGAAATCATGGTGTATCGCTGGTCTGTTTCTCTTATCACCCTAATTATAGACTAATCATGTATTTAGAGTCATAAAAATTAGTTACCCAATAAAAATGGGTGTTCAAAAATGTAAAGTTACACGTCGAAAACTTCACAAAATAAAATACCATATACTGAGTGGTTCACATCAAAATCTTTTATATAAAATGCCGCATATACCAAACCATGCAGGTAGTTAAGTTGTTTAAATAATTGAACAACAACACATAATAAGCTTCATCCTTGAACAATCACACACACACGAAAAAAAATAAGAAAAAAAGGAAATATTTGTCAATAGAACTTTCAGGATAGAAACTTGTGACGAAATCAGTGACATAATCAACTTAAGCTAATGAAAGAATGGCTGGTGTCCGGTCCACGTACACCAGCCAATTATGATATTATGAAAGTCTTGTTGACCCAATTATGGATGTCCGGTCCACGTACCCAAGCACTTCCTCTCTCCTTAACACACGTGTGTCACAATGTGTGTCACAGAGCTCCATTGATTTTTGAAACGGTTGGAATTCGACAAGGCCTAAGCAGCGGAGCAAGAAAGCCTTATCGGTCACCATGGCCTCTTGCCCTACCGCCTTTTTCTGCAACCACGCAGCAACAGCAGCACCGTGGTCATCTTCCAGAACCGGAACCAGCAGAAGCTTCTGTAGGCGGAGCTCTGCGAAAGCAACCATCAAAGCCAAGCTCGACCAGAAGACGTCGTTGCAGTACAAGAAGCTCGGAGACTCAGACCTTGTAATTAGCGAAATCACTCTGGGAACCATGACATTCGGCGAGCAAAACACAGAGAAAGAAGCTCATGAGATTCTCAGCTACGCATTCGAAAATGGGATTAACGCTTTGGACACTGCAGAAACCGTAAGTGCTTGTAGATTGCTTGAATTTTGTTGGCCTCAGTTTAAATTTGTTTCGTTTGGGTTTTGATTAATGTTTAAATCTTTTTTGTTGGTTGCAGCACCCATTTCCAATGAAGAAGGAAACTCAGGGAAGCACTGATCGTTTTATCAGCAGCTGGCTCAAGTCTCAACCCCGTGATAAGGTACTTGATGGTTATGTTGTCACATTGAATTAGGACCATTGATTTGGTTGAATGATGTCTGAATGTGCGGTCCTGGTTCACAGTGATAACAAGGCAAGGATCATCATTTTAACTCATTACTATGCTGTGTAAACAGGTTATTTTGGCAACAAAAGTAGCTGGGTATTCGGAGACGGCAAGTTATCTGCGTGACAATGCCAAGGTCTTGCGGGTGGATACTGCAAACATTAAGGAAAGTGTAGAGAAAAGCCTTAAGCGCCTTGGCACAGATTACATTGATTTAATACAAATTAATTGGTAATTTATGCGTTGGTACACTCATAACTAGAAAAAGAGTGAATCACACAACTCATATTTAACTGGACTCACACTCTAATTGCAAAATTGTTCTTTTTTTCCAACTCATAAAATGAACTTAGGACTGGGTCAACTTTATAGTCTGTTTTTTATTAGACATTTCAAGCGTCTTTTAACTCTACATTTTGCTTGTATCTATGAAGTATGAACTGAAGATCTTGGCTATGAAGCAAACTCGAGTCCTTTGGTAAGGACTGGTTTTCATGCTGTTCCATTTTTGTTTTGCCCTCTCCTAATCGAGCAATCAAACCAACCATTCTGTTCGAAAACTTTTAAGACTCTAAATGGAAATTGGTCATGTGACATTCATATGAACACTTAACACATCATTGGACAAGTTTGTCAATTTTTATGTACTAAATTTACAAGTAACTTCCATTTCCATTGAAGAAAGTAAGCTGAAATAATTATTTCACTTTGGAAAATCATTAATTAACGTAGGTTGGGAGTGCAAGAAATAATGATAATAATAAGTGAGTAACAGAAAATGTATATTTCTCCATTCATTTGGTCTGGAACCCTTCCATATTGATTCACATTTCCATTCTTAGAATCACTTAAAAGCAGGGGTAAAGGTAAACTAAGCAATAAACCAGCACAGTTACTTCTTTTTGAATTTGAAGGCTTCCAATTTGTCTCATGATATGTTGGAATGACTAGTGAAGATGTTTGCTCTTTACTTTTCAGAAAAAGAATCTGGATGTTAACTAGTTTAAGGTGGTGATATCCGGAAACTAAAGTATTTTGTTTAATCCAGGCCAGATCGCTATGCGCCAATATTTGGTGCGTATTCTTATGATTTTTCCAAATGGAGACCAAGTGTGCCATTCGTGGAGCAGCTGAAGGCTTTTCAAGAACTCATTGATGAAGGAAAGGTAACAACTATTCAAACCAATGAAAGTTTTGACTTTCGGGTTCAACTGTAAAGCACCTGCATCAGAGGTGGAAGTTATGTAAAAACTATTAATATTTTCAAGACTTGTTATAATGTGAATTCAAACATAGCATCATAGTTCTCTTGAGTTTGTCTTTGTGAATTCCTAGTTGTGTCTGCATCAATGTAGATGGAACATACTGGGGATTTATGAGTTGGTACACTCATACCTAGAAAAGGAGTGAATCTTGAAAGCGTAACTCCTGAGATGATTCATGAATGTTACTAAAAATTGGAGTGTTGCATGCTCTGTGTAACTGCTTGATGTCACTAAGCATCTTTAACTTACATGATATAGATTCCTTTTGAATGGTATAGGTACGCTACATTGGTGTTTCCATTGAAACTTCATATGGAGTGATGGAATTTGTACATGCAGCTAAAGTTGAAGGACTACCAAAGATCGTCAGTATCCAAAACAGTTACAGTCTGCTAGTTAGAACTCGTTTTGAAAGTAAGTCATATTCTGATGCTGTGAGTCAGCTTGACATAAAACTTGCTGTTGATATTTCTCTTTAGATAGTTATATCAACTCCATGATGTGAATAGGCTAGTTAATACATCAAAATATGTTTGAACTAAGTATAATATACCTAAAATGGTAAAGTAAATGCCTCCATTTTCTTTGATTACTAATTTGCAATCTTAGTCCTTTGAGACACATTTAAATAATACAATATGGTTCATTAGTTGTTTCCTTTCTGTCAGTTTGTTTGACTGTCTTTAACCAATCTTTGCTGAACTTGTTGAAATTACAGTGTTTTACTTGTTTGAGTGCTAAGCTAAGTTATACCTACCTCACTTGACCTATATCTTCTCATGTATTGGGATGTCGACATGGTTGGGCTGTGCATCCAACCTGTTGCTTTTACTGTGTTGAGGAGCGTAAAATCCCAACTAAATCAACGTGATTGATTCTGAATATTGATCATTGATCTGTACAGATATTTAGTTTATTTCCTTCCTTTTATGTAGACGTGTACATTAAGGAATGATTCATTCAGGCTAGTTTTCAACACCCTAATTGGCTATTGTATTTGTATAAAGGTTCTGTACCTCATTCTATTTTATAATCAATACATACGAATTATCAATTCTTTCTTGGTATCAGAGCGGGTTAGCCCACGTGTTAAAGTCCAACGGCCACACGTGCTCAACGTCACCCAATAAGTGTTGTGCACGTATTAAGCTTGAAAATTCACCACCCGTGCGGGAGCGTATGAGAATGTGAAGGTAAAAAGTCTCACATTGGAAAGTTGAGAAACCTAGCAAGGGCTTATAAGGAGTTGAGCTACTCCCCAATTGCCAATTGATTTTGGGGTGGAACCTCAACTTCCTTCATACTGATCGACACCTTTGTTGTGTGCATTGGATAGAGATGTTTACATGATGCCATGTTTACCTTTACCCTCCCTGTTTTTTGTATACCATTCTCTTAACTTCATTGAGTTTGTAATTCTATTACTTGATTATTTGCAGTTGATCTTGTTGAAGTTTGCCACCCGAAAAATTACAACATCGGCTTACTGGCTTATTCTCCACTGGGTGTTGGAACTCTTACTGGAAAGTACATAGATATCAATTCCGAAGCTGCGAAAAAAGGGAGGCTGAACCTTCTCCCCGGCTACATGGAAAGATATAACAAATCTATTGCCAGGGTACGTTAATATTCAACATGTCATATAGATAATAGATCATGTAGACTAAATTCAAATAAACACCAAACATGCACGATGTATTTAGTTATTTTATTATCTAATAAAAATATGAACTGCTCTGATATGGGGATTTATCATCAGTGTTTACTGTTGATTTGAATAAAGCACAAGTAGGTTGATTGCTTCCAACTTGTCGTTGGATATATTAAAAACCATGGCCGGACAGCAGCATGAAATATAGTTTGTACACTGGATGTTTTGGAAATAGTTGGTTTGCCTTGCTTGATGAGTTACTTTATGTTCTGGATATAGATTGATGAGGATAATTTCCATTACAGCTTGTTGATTTTCTGCCTTAATGTTACTTTTTCTGTTTTCAGGAAGCAACAATAAAGTATATCCAGACAGCCAAGAAGCACGGGCTAACTCCGGTTCAGCTTGCACTTGGGTTTGCACGGGACCGTCCATTTGTGACAAGTACAATCGTTGGTGCAACTTCTGTGAACCAACTGAAGGAAGACATTGATGCTTTCCTGTGGACAGAGAGGCCTTTGCCACCGGAAGTGGTGGCTGACATTGAAGATATTTTCAAGAGATACAAAGACCCTCCCATGTTTTGAAAAAAAGTAGCCTAGGAAGTGTAATTATTGTTTTCACTTCACGTGTCTGGTTTAGATGACAATCGAAGGTCAATGATATCCCTTGTTTGACCTTGGGAATTCCGGTTTTGTGCGGTGAGCAGAAGCATGAGATTAACAAGGCCTCGACTTCCTTTTCAGGAATTTTCTGTATCCTCCTTTGTTTTCTTTTTCTTTCGTTTCCTCTAATTTGCGCAAGTGTTATCTTCATGCTTGATAAACTGTCAAGGTTGATCAGTATGGCGGGGCGGGGTCTGTATTTTTCGTTTCTTTCTTCTTTCCCTTTTCACCAATGGAGAGCCTGGGTTAACATACTCAAATGGTGTCATGTCGTGTTCAATTTGGTTCACATATATTATGAGGTAAAGTTAGAAAATTAGGATATTGTCAACATTGATCTGCTAATTTCATGTAATTGTTGTATCATATTAAAAATTGCTACATTTAACTCCAATATTTTGCTTCGATCTTGGATGACGAGGATGTATTGTTTTCTTCTTAATTGTTGAATGGAAGTTTACCAAGAAGAATATAGGAGGAAGGCTTTGGGGTCCTTTAGAAGAAATTTGAAGGATACTGTCCCCTCACCATTTGTATAATTTATCATAAATTTAATCTGATGCCAGTATGCCTTCTTTCAAAACCCAACAGATACTTAATTCTAAACCCAATTGGTAAGTCACTTTTCCAACCTGGTAAACGCGGTGCCTTATACTTGCCTTTTCTCTTTTAGCTCCATCAAATCCAGGGCTTCGGGCAACCACGTATGTACGGCGCGGCACTTGCTTTTCTAACTTGTAAAAAAATAACTTGAAACGTTTCAAAGTAGAAAGAGAGTGGCCATTTTCCTTCTGATTTGCTTTCCAGGTCAGTGTAACACAACCCTTCGCACAAATCCTTTGTGTGATCTCGACCTGATTGCTTTAAGTTCTACTTTTTCTTTTTCTTTTTTTTGGGTGAAAAGACGGGGTCATGCCCAAAAGAAAACATTAAACTACAGTCCGAGGCCTACAGATACCACGCAGGTAGGGATCGCAACGGGTCCGGTAGGGGACGGGTATGACAATACCACCCCTGTCCCCGCTCATGAAAGGTACAGAGACCCAAATTAAGGCAAGAGCCCAAGTTAGTAAGTCTATCAGCCATCATATTGCCTTCACGATAGACATGATAAATAGAGCAGGCCCAACATTTTTTGATGTAGTCCTAGCAGCCCCATAACAATGTAACAAGTGGGTGGAGGGCATCCACAGCTTTATTGAGAAGATGCACTACAACGGCTGAGTCAAATTCCAGGCACAACATCACTGCAGCCCATATCCCAAACAGATTTTAGAAACCAAGTCCTACTTTTTCGTATGCGTAAAATGGTCCACTTAAAAAGAGTTCTTCTGGTGTGATCTCGACCTCTCACACCAAATTTGATCTTGCTTATCTCAAGCACTGAAATCATGGTGTATCGCTGGTGTGTTTTCTCTTATCACCCTAATTATAGGCTAATCATGTATTTAAGTTTGGCATTGTTGTGCTGTGAAAATAATCGCTGTCAGATTTGCTGTGAGAGAAATCGGATGTGAGATAAAACAGTTTGGCATTTGGTAAAATTTTTGTTAAAAGTGTTGTTGGTATTGATTTTACGCATAATTAGAAAATGATTGCCACATAATCATTAAACCCAGCGTCTCTTCGAAACTTATTCTTGCATAATCAAAAAATGAAAGCACATTATTAGCTGCTTTCCCTTGTAGCTTTCTCTCACAATAATTTTTAACAATAAGTAATTTTCTTACAGTTTACCAAATGGGTTGGGTTTCTCAAAATTTTTTAAAAAATCACTTATCACCCCAAATAAACAATGTCAAACAGGTACTTAGGGTCATAAATTTTTTTAAAAATATAAAGTTACACGTTGGAAATTTCACAAAATAAAATACTATATGATAAGTGGTTCATTTACTAATAACATCAAAACCTTTTATATAAAAATGCCGCATATACCAAACTATGCAGGTAGTTAAATTGTTAAAATAATTGAACTACAATACATAATAAGCTTCATCCTTGGAACGATCACAAAAAGACAAAAAAACAAAAAAACAAAAAAACATATGGGAAACATTTGTCAATAGAAGTTTCAGGATAGAATCCTTTCATCATTGCGAGAAACTTGTGACGAAATCAGTGACGTAATCAACTTAAGATAATGAAGGAATGGCTGGTGTGCCTACCCCTTTCAGTCAAATACGGCGTCTGTTTCCCAACGCATTGTGAGAGAAAAACACTACAAATACGACAAGAGCAAGCAACAAACAAAGAAAGATGATCTTGTTGTAAATGTGGAGCCCAAATGCCTATAAATAGGGCTTCTCCATACTTGTAATAACACACAGATATACATGATAGAGAACAAACATTCTCTTCTATTCCTTCTCTCCATCTCAATTCTCTCTCCAATTTCTTCTAGATTTATAACACGTTATCAGCACGATTCTCTAACCAGCTGAGTTCTCTGAAAAAACCCAGTCAGATAAACCAACACACACAGAGAGAAACAGAGAGAGGAAAAATGCTAGATCCGAGAAATGATCTGCTACCTCCACCTTCATCCCCCACCAACTCCTCCATTTCTTCTTCTGATCTCGACACAGAGCCAACAGCGCCGAGACCCCCAAGCCAACAACAACCTTCTGGTCCTTTAGATCTGCTGCTATTGAATCAATTCCAAATAAAGTCACTGGCTCAAATAACTCCACTTAACCACGTTTCTTCCTCTTCTTATTCTGTTCGACACCTAATCCAGACTCTCTCTTTCGTTTCCACGAAATATTTTTGTTTGCTGCTCCTACTTGCATTTTCTTTTCTCTGAAATAAAAAAAAAAAACGAAAGCAAAGGGATAAACCCAAGAGGAGGCGAATCATGACCATGATTGTTCACTCGAAGCTCAACTTCATTGTGCTTTGCTTCTCCACCTTGTTCCTGCTTCTACCATTCACTTAGGCTACGGATGTCAAATATTGTGGTCAGACAGATGAATATGCTGTGAAGGTCCAGGGAGTCGAGATATTGCCTGACCCAGTGGTGAGAGGCAGGCCAGCTACCTTTAACATCTCGGCCTCAACAGGCAGTCACAATTCTCGGCCTCCTTGCGAACAACATCGAGAACGGAATCGATCAACTCGGCACCTTCGGTGTAATGACCTTTGGCCCAGTTGTTGCCGGCACCGGACTGGCCGAAGACGAAGTTGTCAGGGCGGAAGATCTGGCCGTACGGACCGGATCGGATGCTGTCCATGGTACCGGGCTCAAGATCCATGAGGACGGCGCGAGGGACGTACCGGCCGCCGGAAGCCTCATTGTAATAGACGTTGATCCTCTCGAGTTGAAGATCGGAGTTGGCGTCTCCACGCGGAGTACGATGGAGTTGTTGTGTATGGGGGTCCGAATGGAGGGTACTCCAAGGGTGGTACTGTGAGGACTTCTCTGGTGTGTAAAGAAAAGGGTCCATGCTACAAGAAGAAAGTTGACTTCCCCGAATTGGTCTTCCAATTCAAAGGTCTAGGCGGTAATGGTGGACCTGCGATTATTTTGGGCAATTATCAGCAGCAATGATGAAAGCAAAAGGAGATCCAACAGCAAATCCACCGAAAGAAATATAAAAAAACAATAATAAAGAAAAAAAAAATTTATGCTTTCTATTACTTTGTTATTCCTCTACAGTATTTAATAAACCAATTGGTGCAGGTGTGCAGATTACAGGTGGAAAGCATTTGATTTGAGAGACAAGCATGATGCCTTCCACAAACGATAATAATATTATATGCTATACTATTTGATCGTGGTGTTGATAAGAACCCACCAATAATTGCCTTTACTTTATCGCAAATTTACTTTTATTTAAAGTATGATGTGGAATTGACCCTCATACTTTATAAAATTTAATTTACCGCACATTTATTTTATTTACTGTATGGTGTAGGATCATTACCCATACGACAGTATTTATTTAAAAGGGTGGTGCGGGTTTATCGTCCACGCCTTTACTTTTATTTAAATGTATGGAGCAGAATTAGTGCCCATACAAGCACGTTTACTTTATCGCAAATTTACTTTTACTTAAAGTATGATGTGGAATTAACCCTCATACTTTATGAATTTACTTTACCGCACATTTAATTTTATTTAAGGTATGGTGCGGGATTAACGTCCATACAGCAAGCAATTTAATTTATGAATTTATTTTACCGCACATTTACATTTATTTAAAGTATGGTGCGGGTTTATCGTCCATACCAGTAATTTATTTACCAGCAATTTATTTTATGAATTAAATGTGCTGTATGATGAGTTTTTACAGTATGCAGATCAGGACCAGAAGTTCCTTGATCCTCATCATACAATTACATCAGGACTTGAAGATCCTTGATGATGATGTTAATATGAGAACTGGCAGTCTCTCCGGTACTATATTTGTAAACATGTGATTGGACTTGAGGGTCCTTGATCCCTGACATGTAAATAAGGACCTGGGGTTCCTTAATGATGTAACAGTACCGTATTGTTTCATAATGCCGTACACATGGATGATAACTGTACTGGAAAATGTACTGTCCACATGAATAGATACGTATTCATGACTTGATGAATAGTACCGGATATATGAATAGTGACGTATACATAAATATTAACCATTTTGGGTAAATCGTCACTATATTCAAAAAGGGAACCTGCAGTTCCTTAAACTCATGGATGAGCAATTAAATGAGATGCCAGAAGTTCCTCAAGATATGGACAATTATGTAAGGGCTTGCAGTCCAGAAATATGTACAGAAAATTGTAAAAATGTCCATACCATGAGAATATGTGATTTTGGCTTGAGGTTCAATATCTAACAGTATTGAGAACCTGAAGTTCCAACAATTAAATGGACAACCCTTGAGGTATTATTGCAAATTGTGGTACGCCACATATTTCTTTGGCATAAGAGAATGATGAATTGAGGCTCCCCACATATTTTGTTATATCTGGGCCGGAAGCTCATGAACCCAAATATATGAGATATTAGCGTGGTTTTTACTCAATCCATATTTCATGTTCATTTGAAAAGGGCGAATAAATTCTGAGTTTGTGTTTAGCCCAGGCCAAAAGTTCCATACGTTGAAATATGAAATTTGGGAGAGTCGATGTGGTTATTTGAACCTATAAGGCACAAGGTTCCAAACCGTCATTTTGAAAAGACGTAAAAACCATAGGTGTAAGTTTAAGAATGTGCGCAATTATTATAACAAGAACATACAACAGATAGATTTTTTTTTTCCACCTGCAATGAAGGTGCAGGCCCTATAAAATCTATAAAATTACATTATGTTCTGGAAGCCTCTGAAGGAAGAGGACGGCGCCTCTTAAGCTTAGCCATGAGCCTCTCGTGATCTCCCAAAATTCTTTCATTGGAGACCTGCAGCATGTCTAGCCTTCTCAGTGTATCAACAGAGTACGAACTCACCAGTTTCAACAAGGCATTATTCTCTCCTTTAAGTTTCTCAACCTCCTGTTGAGACTCATGAAGCATTCTTTGGAGAGACGAATTTTCAGTTGTTAACCTCTCAACCTCGTTTGCTTTGGCACGCAAACAATCAGCCATGTTAGAAACAGAAGCAGCACTCTGAATGCTAAAAGCCATTGAGTCATCAATAGCCTCTTCCTCTGATCTCCCTGTCAACAACATTTCATCCATTGGAATAATGAAATTCCTAGCTACTATGACAGCAGTAGCATCATTCATCATCACAGAATCATTAACTATGATATGACGATTTTGGGATACAAAGGATGGACGCCAAACTTTGGTGTCATTGGTTGTTGTGGGAGTATCATTTAAATTGAAATAATTTGGGCAGGAAGAAGAGGAAGCCATTTTTAAGAAGGTTTTGAAGAAAGTCTTAGAAAAACTAAAGTTTCAGAGAATGAAGGAAGTTATGTTGAAACGCAGTTGCTCCAATCAAGTTTTGCAAAGGCAATATCTATAGGAGGAAATATGGCTACAGTTTTCCAGGATCCCAATATCTTCTCGGATCCCCATAATATTTTTTTTCTTTCCCAGAGTCCAAAACTTCACGTGGCCTCCATTAATGTTTGTCGGCACTTTCGGCGTTTTCAAAGTATTATTTTCGTCAAAAGCCGATCTTGATTTGCGGATTTCACGGAGCTATTTTTTCAAAAGTATCCCGAGAATCTCGCAATTTTTCTATGGTTAATTTGAAATTCACCGGTTCTACTTATTCATTGTATTTGTGTAGAAATGTGTTACTAACGAAATTTTCTTTGCAGAAGACATCCAGTTTTCTCCATACCTAGTGATGCGATATCTACTTATTTTTCTTATCAGTGAGCACTCAATATGCCCGAGAAGCAAGACTATCTCTGATCATCCATTCAGGAAGCGAGACTATCCCTGATCACGTTTCCGCCACATCAGGGAACTGTGAAGGCAACCTCATGCTCTAATCTCCGGAAGTTCTTCTAGACTAAAAGAAATGAGAGCTTATTGTTTGCTCCCACCAGCTTCCTTCCTTGATTGCTTACCTTCTCTTGCAATCAATATCACATTATTTTTGCATTTTTTCTCTTTTTATAACTCTCTGTTCATAAGAGATTTTATTTCTTTAGAATGAACATCTGAAGAAAGAATCCATGGAGTGATCCTAACTCTGAGGGTTATTTGTTTTTGACAGAGAAAAGAGTTGTGATTTTTGCTCTTGCAGGATATAACTAGATCATCAAGCGCTACATTATATTTACTGGGCCGATACGAGCTTGAATGATACTTGAGAAAAGTTTCTCCCACCTAAGGATGTAAGCAATACTTGTGTTATTTTATGCTTATATACTTATTTGATATTTATCTTGAAAAGTAACCAAATGGGGAGATAAGTCTGTTCCAAAAGAATGGCTTGTATGTATCCATGAATTATTAATGCAAATTTTACAGATTGCAAGTTGGATACATTGATAATACACTGCACAGATTAAAGTCTCATAAGAACAGAATATGGGTATAGCAGTGATCAATATGATGCACGCCTGTTGCGTAGCAAATGATGTGGATTGAAGTCCCGAAAGGACAATCCTTTGACATGTCAATATTGATATTATACACGCCTAATGCGTAGCAAATTATATGGGTTAAAGTCCCATAATATGGGTTAAGGTCCCAGAAATTAATTGACATGTATGTATTAATCTGTGGCATGCCTTCAGCATGACAGATATATGGGTTCTAAATGTTCCAAACTCCCTACATGGAGATTATCCACGCCCTACTGCTAAATAACGCTCCAATGGAGGTTATAATCCACATTCTTACATAATAAAAGCCCCCTGAAGTGGCTTGGGTACCCAAAAGCAAAGAAATGCTTATAATTGATGCATGCGCATGCAAATGAGAATGGTGGGATCATGAATTGATGAATGACAATTTTTTTGGTTTTAGAGTAGCTACTCAAATCATCAATGGGCTGTGTTGATTGGAACCACGTTCAATTATTAAATGTCGACAATATCATTGGCCAAAATGGAACGAGGTAATTCCATTATAGATGAGAATGAACGTGAAAGAACAAACCCACAGTACGAACCCCAAAAGATGTTAATACTGAAATTTATACTTGGGTGTTCGGAATAAAAGGGAATATACATACTTTGTATGACACACTGTTTCTGGCAGAAACAAGGAATGTTGGGTTTTCTCCATATTTACAGATTCAATTGTGCCCCCCTTATTACACAATTACGGAGACCAACATATTATCTTTAAGGGTTATTAAATGCACGGAGCATATCGCCAGAAGCGATTTCCTAAAGATGTATAAATAGCTGGGTAAAAGCTATATAATGTGTCATAAAGTTTAATCCCTTTTAGACAAAATCCGTTGAGAGGATTGACATTGCATAAAGCAAGTCCCTAAAGGACATGTGCTTGAAGCACAAAATTTGTACTCAATATTAATATGCATAAATTACCTCAGTGAGTACATTGATTATAATGTGATTGCAACACATTAAAGCTTCTGCAAAATTCACGAAATATTTATCTCGACTTAAAAATCGAGCATTATGCCAACGAGGTTCTTGCTTATACTAAGAAAGTCTTATCCGTTGGTCCTTAAATGTTTTTCCGGAAGTATACTAGACCAGATAGAGCTCAGCTCCATCACCACCACTTTGGAATGGCTAGTCATAAATTTTTCAGGGGGAGATATTCACAAAAGGGAGCGTGGTTTTAATAAAGACCTCCATACACTGTACTCTTTTTCCTTCATCCAGGTTTTTATCCCACTGGATTTTTCCTGGTAAGGTTTTAACGAGGCAGTGTCGCTCAAGATTGACTCATAGAAGCAGTGTCAACTACGATATTCAGAAAGGTGATCAACAGTATGACTTAAAGATATTTTGCTAAGCATCAGGGGGAGCGTGCCATCAATAAAGATCTTTAAACACTGTACTCTTTTTCCTTCGTCCAGGTTTTTATCCCACTGGGTTTTTTCTGGTAAGGTTTTAACGAGGCAGTGTCGCACGCACGTCAATATATACAGAATTTTATGTTACACATGATTATGTACTCTTTTTCCCTTTGACCAGTTTTTGTCCCACTGGATTTTTACTGGCAAGGTTTTTAACGAGGCATATTCTATATCATTTGTGGTCTCCAAGGGGGAGTGTTGTAAATGTGGAGCCCAAATGCCTATAAATAGGGCTTCTCCATACTTGTAATAACACACAGATATACATGATAGAGAACAAACATTCTCTTCTATTCCTTCTCTCCATCTCAATTCTCTCTCCAATTTCTTCTAGATTTATAACAGATCTAATTAAGTACTGGGAAAATTGTCATGGCAACAGATAAGGTTAAGCTTTTAGGGTATGTTTTCAGTCCATTTTCCCGTAGAGTGGAGTGGGCTCTGAAGCTGAAGGGCATTGATTATGAGTATGTAGAAGAAGATATCTTCAACAAAAGCCCTCTTCTTCTGCAACTCAATCCAGTTCGCAAAAAAGTTCCGGTTTTGGTTCATGGCAACGAAGTGGTCTCTGAGTCATTCACTATTCTTGAATATATTGATGAGACATGGAAGCAAAACCCATTGTTGCCTCAAGATCCTTATGCAAGAGCCATATCACGCTTTTGGGCTAACTTCACGGAAGAGAAGGTGAGCCATATGCTAGAATTAATTTGTTTCAATTATATCTAGTGAATGCATCAAAATCATCTTAATTAAGGCGAGTTTTGTTGCATTAGTCACTCACGTGCATATAAACGATTTTGAACGGTTGATGGATGTGCACGATCGTTGTGGATAGCATTTTTCCTTACCATACATTTACTTACTATTACAACTGGGTTAAAAACTTGAGTGGGAAAACATGTGGAGAGAGGTTCGAAACTCCCAGACACCCAATGAATATTTGTGTAACCTCCATCCTCCAATCACTTGTACTAAAAGAAATTAAAAAAGAGTACAAGCTTATAGTTTCTCAAATGTTGCACGGAGCTACCGGCCACTCAAATCTAATTTTGCTTTCACCAATGTTATACTAAGTAAGAGATATGATTATTGGTGAATATTTTACAAACATATCTTTTGTGATATTATTTCATATATTGACTGACTTTTAATTTCTTGTTAGGTTCTGGATGCTGGATTTACAGCTTTAATATGCTCCACAGGAGAGCAACAAGAAAAGGCTTTGAAATCAACTATTGAGGCCTTGGAACACATAGAAGGAGACCTCATGGGAAAGAAGATTTTAGGAGGGGAAAGCATTGGGTATTTGGACATTGCAATGGGATGGATCTCTTACTGGCTGCCTATTTGGGAGGAAGTAGGCTCCAGGCAGGTTTTGGACCCTTCAAAATTTCCTGCAACCATTTCATGGATCAACAAAATTCTTAGCCACCCTGTGATCAAGGACAACTTACCTCCTCGAGACAAAGCGGTTGCTTATTTTCATGGGAGGAGAAATTTTTACACTTCTGGGAAGACTTAGCCATAGATGCTCGTCTGCCCATATTGTACTAGTTTCTAAAACTAGAGAATAAATGTGACATATGTAATATGGTTAAGGTGTGTATTAAGAGTATTTTACCTTTGCTCCTGAAGTGCTATGTTCGAATCTCTCATCCTAATTACAATTGTTTTATAAATTCTATAGGCACACGCTTCATGCATGACAATTGGCCTTTTTTTATACTGAATATTTGTTTTATTTTATGATAATTTTCAAATTAAACTACCAAACGCATGCTTAAATTTTAAAAACACTAATTTGTTTTCTCATTTCATTTTCAAAAAATATTTTATGAAAATAATTTTAGAAAACATTACCAGACGGACTCTATAAATGTTTCACCATCGTCTACTCCCTTACACTTTAATTTATTGGGCCTAAAATGATATTATTGAAGTCTGGTTGACCCAATTATGGATGTCCGGTCCGCGTACCCAAGCACTTCCTCTCTACTTAACACGTGTGTCACAGTCTGTGTGTCTCACAGAGGTCCATTGATTTTTGAAACGGTTGGAATTCGACAAGGCCTAAGCAGCGGAGCAAGAAAGCCTTATCGGTCACAATGGCCTCTTGCCCCACCGCCTTTTTCTGCAACCACGCAGCAACAGCAGCACCGTGGTCATCTTCCAGAACCGGAACCAGAAGAAGTTTCTGTAGACGGAGCTCTGTGAAAGCAACTATCAATGCCAAGCTCGACCAGAAGACGTCGTTGCAGTACAAGAAGCTCGGAGACTCAGACCTTGTAATTAGCGAAATCACTCTGGGAACCATGACATTCGGCGAGCAAAACACAGAGAAAGAAGCTCATGAGATTCTCAGCTACGCATTCGAAAATGGGATTAACGCTTTGGACACTGCAGAAGCTGTAGGTGCTTGTAGATTGCTTGAATTTTGTTGGCCTCAGTTTAAATTTGTTTCGTTTGGGTTTTGATTCAAGTTTAAATCTTTTTTGTTTGTTGCAGTACCCAATTCCAATGAAGAAGGAAACTCAGGGAAGCACTGATCGTTTTATCAGCAGCTGGCTCAAGTCTCAACCCCGTGATAAGGTACTTGATGGTTATGCTGTCACATTGAATTAGGACCATTGATATGGTTGAATGATGTCTGAATGTGCTGTCCTGGTTCACAGTGATAACAAGGCAAGGATCATCATTTTAACTCGTTACTATGCTGTGTAAATAGGTTATTTTGGCAACAAAAATAGCTGGGTATTCGGAGATGGCAAGTTATCTGCGTGACAATGCCACGGTCTTGCGGGTGGATGCTGCAAACATTAAGGAAAGTGTAGAGAAAAGCCTTAAGCGCCTTGGCACAGATTACATTGATTTGATACAAATTCATTGGTAAGTTTATTGATCAAACTTCACACATTATACAAACTTACATGCTACATTGTCACCTGGTTTGTGATTTTTGTAGTATCACACACTATGTACCCGTTCTGATATTTAACTCGAACTTTACATGGACTCACACTCTAACTGCAAAATTGTTCTTTTTTTCCTGACCCACTTGTGGTATCACACAACTCATCAAATGAACTTAGGACTGGGCCAACTTTTTAGTCTGTTTTTTATTAGACATTTCAAGCGTCTTTTAACTCTACATTTTGCTTGTATCTATGAACTGAAGATCTTTTCTATGAAGCAAACTCGAGTCCTTTGGTATTTCATGCTGTTCCATTTTTGTTTTGCCCTCTCCTAATTGAGCAATCAAACCAACCATTCTGTTCGAAAACTTTTAAGACTCTAAATGGAAATTGGTCGCGTGACATTCATATGAACACATAACACAACATTGGACAAGTTTGTCAATTTTTATGTATTAAATTTACAAGTAACTTCCATTTCCATTGAAGAAACTAAGCTGAAATAATTATTTCTTTTTGGAAAATCATTAATTGACGTAGGTTGGGAGTGCAAGAAATAATGATAATAATAAGTGGGTAACAGAAAATGTATATTTCTCCATTCATTTGGTCTGGAACCCTTCCATAGTGATTCACATTTCCATTCTTAGAATAACTTAAAAGCAGGGGTAAAGGCAAACTAAGCAATAAACCAGCACTGTTACTTCTTTTTGAATTTGAAGGCTTCCAATTTGTCTCATGATATATTGGAATGACTAGTGAAGATGTTTGCTCTTTACTTTTCAGAAAAAGAATCTGGATGTTAACTCGTTTAAGGTGGTGATTTCCGGAAACTAAAGTATTTTGTTTAATCCAGGCCAGATCGCTACGCGCCACTATTTGGTGCGTATTCTTATGATTTTTCCAAATGGAGACCAAGTGTGCCATTCGTGGAGCAGCTGAAGGCTTTTCAAGAACTCATTGACGAAGGAAAGGTAACAACTATTCAAACCAATGGAAGTTTTGACTTTCGGGTTCAACTGTAAAGCACCTGCATCAGAGGTGGAAGTTATATAAAAACTATTAATTTTTTCAAGACTTGTTATAATGTGAATTTAAACATAGCATCATAGTTCTCTTGAGTTTGTCTTTGTGAATTCCTAGTTGTGTCTGCATCAATGTAGATGGAACATACTGGGGATTTATGAGTTGGTACACTCATAACTAGAAAAAGAGTGAATCTTGAAAGCATAACTTCTGGGATGATTCATGAATGTTACTAAAAATTGGAGTGTTGCATGCTCTGTGTAACTGCTTGATGTCTCTAAGCATCTTTAACTTACATGATATAGATTCCTTTTGAATGGTATAGGTACGCTACATTGGTGTTTCCAATGAAACTTCATATGGAGTGATGGAATTTGTACATGCAGCTAAAGTTGAAGGACTACCAAAGATCGTCAGTATCCAAAACAGTTATAGTCTGCTAGTTAGAACTCGTTTTGAAAGTAAGTCATATTCTGATGCTATGAGCAGATAAAATCTTTTACCTTAATATTAGTCAGCTTGACATAAAACTTGCTGCTGATATTTTTCTTTAGATAGTTATATCAACTCCATGATGTGAATAGGCTAGTTAATACATAAAAATATGTTTGAACTAAGTATAATATACCTAAAATGGTAAAGTAAATGCCTCCATTTTCTTTGATTACTAATTTGCAATCTTAGTCCTTTGGGACACATTTAAATAATACAATATGGTTCATTAGTTGTTTCCTTTCTGTCAGTTTGTTTGACTGTCTTTAACCAATCTTTGCTGAACTTGTTGAAATTACAGTGTTTTACTTGTTTGAGTGCTAAGCTAAGTTATACCTACCTCACTTGACCTATATCCTCTCATGTATTGGGATGTTGACATGGTTGGGCTGTGCATCCAACCCGTTGCTTTTACTGATCGACACCTTTGTTGTATGCATTGGATAGAGATGTTTACATGATGCCATGTTTACCTTTTCCCTCCCTGTTTTTTGTATGCCATTCTCTTAACTTCATTGAGTTTGTAATTCTATTACTTGATTATTTGCAGTTGATCTTGTTGAAGTTTGCCACCCGAAAAATTACAACATTGGCTTACTGGCTTATTCTCCACTGGGTGGTGGATCTCTTACTGGAAAGTACATAGATATCAATTCCGAAGCTGCTAAAAAAGGGAGGCTGAACCTTTTCCCTGGCTACATGGAAAGATATAACAAATCTATTGCCAGGGTATGTTAATATTCAACATGTCATATAAATAATAGATCATGTAGACTAAATTCAAATAAACACCAAACATGCACGATTATTTAGTTATTTTATTATCTAATAAAAATATGAACTGCTCTGATATGGGGATTTATAATCAGTGTTTACTGTTGATTTGAATAAAGCACTTGCTGACTGTTTACACTTTAATTAGAAGAAAATTTCAAATTTAATTTAATCCCATTATTGATACAAGTGCCCTTGTTTGCAATTAAAGGCTAGGACTCCTAATTAGAAGGCCTTTGAACTTAGCACCACCCACAAGTAGGTTGATTGCTTCCAACTTGTCATTGGATATATTAAAAACCATGGCCGGACAGCAGCATGAAAAATAGTTTGTACACTGGATGTTTTGGAAATAGTTGGTTTGCCTTGCTTGATGAGTTACTTTATGTTCTGGATATAGATTGATGAGGATAATTTCCATTACAGCTTGTTGATTTTCTGCCTTAATGTTACTTTCTGTGTTTTCAGGAAGCAACAATAAAGTATATCGAGACAGCCAAGAAGCACGGGCTAACTCCGGTTCAGCTTGCACTTGGGTTTGCACGGGACCGTCCATTTGTGACAAGTTCAATTGTTGGTGCAACTTCTGTGAACCAACTGAAGGAAGACATTGATGCTTTTCTGTTGACAGAGAGGCCTTTGCCACCGGAAGTGGTGGCTGACATTGAAGATATTTTCAAGAGATACAAAGACCCTACCATTCTTTGAAAAAAGTAGCCTAGGAAGTGTAATTATTGTTTTCACTTCACATGTCTGGTTTAGATGACAATCGAAGGTCAATGATATCCCTTGTTTGACCTTGGGAATTCCGGTTTTGTGCGGTGAGCAGAAGCATGAGATTAACAAGGCCTCGACTTCCTTTTCAGGAATTTTCTGTATCCTCCTTTGTTTTCTTTTTCTTTCGTTTCCTCTAATTTGCGCAAGTGTTATCTTCATGCTTGATAAACTGTCAAGGTTGATCAGTATGGCGGGGCGGGGTCTGTATTTTTCGTTTCTTTCTTCTTTCCCTTTTCACCAATGGAGAGCCTGGGTTAACATACTCAAATGGTGTCATGTCGTGTTCAATTTGGTTCACATATATTATGAGGTAAAGTTAGAAAATTAGGATATTGTCTACATTGATCTGCTAATTTCATGTAATTGTTGTATCATGTTAAAAATTGCTACCTTTGAGTCCAATATTTTGTTTAACCATGTATCTTGTGCTACCACGAAGTAGGCAGACTCAAGTTATTGGCAAAGGATCCCGACCGATGATAGTCGTGCACCTTGTCGGGCTGTGACAGCTTAGGCACTGCCTATTTATCACATTTTTCTTTTATTCAACAATTCTCGGCCATTTAATCACACATCCTTAAAGTTATCTATACGACTTACCCGTGAGTCACACCAGTGCAGTGCCATATTTACTTACGTTGTGACGAATTATGTCATCCACATCTGCTAATTTGAGTGCCCAAATCATATGACGTGGCATGCTGGGTCGAATTTATTTATTTGTTTTTTTTGAAAAGCAGTTTAATTCGTTGTTAGACGTGGAGGAAGAGAAAGAGGCGCGCCAATATCTCGCCCCCATTTCTTTTGAGCTGCAAACTTCCCTAAACATGTGATCGCTTACTACCCTCTCATTTCCACTCCTCTCTCTCTCTCTCTCTCTCTCTCTCTCTCTCTCTCTGATTGATCTGCATTGTCTTCATGGTCAATCTGCAAGACCCAATTTGCTAAAACGCTCAGAAATCCAATATTCACATTTTCTGCCAAATTTTATGGTGAATATATATAACTTGGTTGCATCTTTTTCCTTGGAAATTTCTTTATGAAGGGCACTTTAGGGTTGAAGAAGCTATCAATTTCAACAACCCAATTGAAGTATTTTTCTTTTGGAATGTATATGGTTCTCATTTAGAAGGATACTAGGAATTTTGATGAGAGGCCAAAGTGGAAGAAAGCATATGCATCTATGAAGACTGGTGAAGGGAAGTCGCCGATGCAGTTGTCGGTTGAGCTTGCTTCTTCTTCGGTGTTTCATTCCTTACGAAAGTTTCAGATGGAATGGCAGATCCTGCTAGCTATGGGAATTACGAGCGTGATATTGAACAAGTCAGTTTCCCATCAATGCTCTCTTTATTTTGCTTAGATCATCTGGTCTTGTTTGTTTTACCTAGAAAACAAAGTCACCCCATACATTTTTATGCAGTTTTTTGTTGTGAAAAGAGGGTAATTGACTGTATTTTTATGAGGATAAGGTTATAATTGTGTTATGCAGATCACATGTTGGCCGACCTTGATATGATTTTCATAATTCAATGCATATGTAGATTGAAAACGATACAAACCCAATGGTAATAGAAACATTGACAATATGACAAACATAACCAAATGTAAATGTTACTCTTTCGCTCAGTTTGCAACTAATGATATGGATGACATACAGGAAAAAAAAAAGTACTTGAATTTTAATGTCAGAATTAATAAATTAATGTATTACACATACAAAAAGGGGGAGAAAGAAAAAAAAAAAAGATACAGGAGGATGAAAATAGGATCTGTATATACTTGTATTTTGATGTAAAGTGCCCCTTTTTCTCATGCATGGATCAGCCTTCTCCTTTGAAGTTACCTGAACTACCCAAACAATATGTTTTTGGTTTTGAGATAGGAACTGATGGAAACCCAATTTCTTGGTAAACATTTAGTAAAAGTAATGGAAATATTTTGTCTACGTTTTTGCACAGACTGCATCCTTCAACGCTCTCTCTTTTATATGGCTAAGTCTATTGGGGATTTTGATCTCTGTGTACTTTGCCAATACTTATCCCCTAATAGTCCTCCCTTTTATGAAGGCACTCGTTGCATTAAAAAAAGGTTCCCAGTTAATCAAGTATAGCCGAAAAGGGAAGCCAAAGCTTCGTGCATTCAGAATTTCTACTGTGAGTAATTTTCTTTACAGTAGGGATATTGGATTTATTT
Organism: Prunus persica; assembly: GCF_000346465.2. Taxonomy (NCBI): domain Eukaryota; kingdom Viridiplantae; phylum Streptophyta; class Magnoliopsida; order Rosales; family Rosaceae; genus Prunus; species Prunus persica. The sequence continues at coordinate 2,850,027 of NC_034009.1, forward strand.
CATACCAATGCGTTTATCATGCTGCATCTGCTGCCCATTTAGATTCCAGACATGTGCTCATGTATCTTGGTAGTTCTACACACATATTTTGGATTGAGCAACTGCCATGATCATCTATCTATGAGTGCATCTCCATGAAAAATTATCACATATCTTAACCGCTTGAATGACTTCAATTTTCATATTATTAACAGGATGAAACTACTCTAATCTGGTACTCACATGGCGAAGATCGAACTCTGAAGTTATCTTCCGTCTCTCGAATTATCCCTGGACAGAGAACAGTGAGTTATATACTCAACTCCTAAGAGCTAATTAATATAATTCTCTAATGCTGTGTTTCAGTATAATTATGAACTACTTTTGTTTCCTAGTTGAGAGAATATATACTTTATCTGCTTTATAGGCTGTGTTTCGAAGATTCTTGCGGCCAGAAAAGGATTACTTGTCATTTTCTCTTCTATATAACAACGGTGAAAGATCACTTGATCTGGTCAGTAAAATCAAGTACTAAAGTACTAGTTTCAAGTTTTTCTATTATGGTCAGTTAGATGAAAGGTTTGAACCCAGAAAATTATTGTTGTAGATCTGCAAGGATAAAGCTGAGGCAGAGGTATGGTTTGCTGGCCTTAAGGCACTAATTTATTCTGGACAACAACGTGGTAGACGTACTAAGAGTGATATTTCTGATGTAAGTTTCTGTTTTGACCAAATGTATATATGACTGCTTATATTTGTTCTCGCTCTTTTTGTCTCCCAGTACTTGCTATTTTTCCCTTATATTCTGACATTAATTACTAACTTAAATCTAGAAAACTAGTGGAGTATGCAAGCCTTTGAAGTAACATCGGTCTAGATGGTTAATTTTGAAATGAGTTTAATAGGTTAGTTGATCCCAGTTTTTCTTTTGAAAGGGCTGAATGTTTCTGGTGAAATACTTAGAGATGGTATGAAAAATCTGCTCCAAAGTTGCATGACAACCATTTTATATTTCTAAAGTAACTGGCTATCTTTATTCTTATACTTACTAAATTATATCATTTGCAGATTGGTTTTGGCAATGTTTTGAACATGAACTCAGTTATTTATTAATGTAATAGTGGTCTCCATGGTTCAACTACATCTTCTCAACTATGGATAACTTTATTGCATTAAAACTGAATTTATGTTCAACCATTAAGTTTTCTTGCATATAAGCTTTAACATGTGGAGCGTCTGAATTGTAAGTTATGGAATCAAAAGGATAGTTAAAGCCATGAAATCTTTGACCAGAACTATGAATTGAAGATGTTCTAAGATATAATTATATATAAGTTAAAATTTGAATGGTACAATAGTGTGCATTGTGATGTAACTTCTATCATTTTTGCATTAATATATTTGGTGGTTTCCTTCATACAATTCATGCACTATGAGAAACCACCAGCACTCATATTTGCAAAGTGAATGTTACACAATTTTCTTGGTCTACCCAGATTTATTCTGCATTCATACTCTTTCTGAAGATCCAATCTAGTTGTTTGCTTTAATTTCAGTTGCAAGACTGTAGTGACTCTATTAATGGCCGTCCTTCTGGTGAGACCTTAGAGTTCACTTCAAGCATTGCCCGTAGTAGGGTATCAGTTGATTCTCGTGAATCAGTGAATTCAGGCTCAGATGTGGGTTCAGAACGTGCAAATATGCAACTAAGAACAAGTGCAGGAGATGGTTTTCGGATTAGTGTTTCAAGCACTCCTAGCTGTTCAAGTGGAGGGTCTGGACCTGATGACATAGAATCACTAGGAGATGTTTATGTGTGGGGAGAGATCTGGTCCGATGGAAATGTATCTGATGGGTCTGCAAATCCAATCCCTACAAAAACGGATGTGCTGATTCCAAGGCCCTTGGAATCGAATGTTGTTCTTGATGTTCATCAGATTGCTTGTGGTGTGCGACATGTTGCGCTTGTAACAAGGCAAGGTGAGGTTTTCACATGGGGAGAGGAATCTGGTGGAAGACTTGGTCATGGGATTGATAGAGACTTTAGTCGTCCTCGACTTGTTGAGTTCCTTGCAACTAATAATGTAGATTTTGTTGCATGTGGCGAGTATCATACATGTGCTGTATCTACGTCTGGTGATTTATTTACTTGGGGTGATGGTACACATAATGCTGGACTTCTTGGTCATGGAACTGATGTTAGCCACTGGATCCCTAAAAGGGTTACTGGTCCTTTAGAAGGACTTCAGGTTCTATCTGTTGCATGTGGCGCGTGGCATTCAGCTTTGGCAACTTCCAATGGAAAAATGTTTACATTTGGAGATGGAGCGTTTGGTGTTTTGGGTCATGGAGATCTCGAGAGTGTTCCATATCCAAGGGAGGTACAGTTATTGAATGGACTAAAGACAATAAAAGTAGCATGCGGAGTTTGGCATACTGCAGCTATTGTAGAGGTTATGGGCCAGTCTGGTCCAAATGCTTCATCTAGAAAGTTGTTCACCTGGGGTGATGGTGACAAACATCGTTTAGGTCATGGAAGTAAAGATACTTATCTTCTTCCCACCTGTGTCTCTTCCCTTATTGACTATAATTTCCACCAGCTAGCATGTGGACACACTATGACTGTTGCCCTCACCACATCAGGTCATGTGTTTACCATGGGTGGCACTGCATATGGTCAGCTAGGCAATCCAAGTTCTGATGGGAGAGTACCTTGCTTAGTACAGGATAAATTGGTTGGTGAGTTTGTTGAAGAAATTGCATGTGGGGAATATCATGTTGCTGTCCTGACATCAAGAAGTGAAGTATTCACTTGGGGAAGAGGTGCTAACGGAAGGCTGGGACACGGGGATGCAGAAGACCGGAAAACTCCAACTTTGGTTGAAGCTCTGAAAGATAGGCATGTGAAAAGCATTTCGTGTGGCTCAAACTTCACATCAAGTATATGCATCCATAAGTGGGTCTCTGGAGCTGATCAATCAATTTGCTCAGGTTGTCGACAGTCATTTGGTTTTACTAGAAAGAGGCATAATTGTTATAATTGTGGACTGGTCCATTGTCATGCTTGTAGTTCCAAAAAAGCACTGAGAGCAGCATTGGCCCCCACTCCTGGAAAACCACATCGTGTATGTGATGCTTGTTATACAAAACTTAAAGCTGCTGAGGCTGGTTATTCTTCTAATGTTAGTAGGAGAGCTACAATCACCCGTTCAATGGATAGCAGGGATTTTCTAAACAGGGGAGATATAAAATCTTCAAGGATTCTGCTTTCTCCCACTATAGAACCCATTAAATATCTTGAGGTCAAGTCGACAAAGCCTGGGGTCAGATCGGAATCTCCTTCTATAGTCAGGGCTTCCCAAGTTCCATCCCTTTTACAACTAAAAGATATGGCTTTTCCAAGTTCATTGAGTGCGCTTCAAAATGCTTTGAAGCCTGTTATGACAACACCTAGTCAGCCCAATTCAAGATCTACTTCACCATATTCAAGGAGACCAAGCCCTCCACGGTCTGCAACTCCTATATTTTCTAGGAGTGTTATTGACAGTCTTAAGAAGACAAATGACATTCTGACTCAAGAAGTATCGAAGTTGCAAAACCAGGTACTAGTTTTACACCTTTTTGTTGCATCATTTTGTTGGTTGGTATAGAAATATCAAAGCCGAGAAGCCTTCTCTCAGTAACCTTTCTTCCGTTTACTTCAGGTTAAAAGTCTGAAGCACAAGTGTGATGCTCAAGATGTAGAGATACAGAAACTACACAAACATGCTAAAGAAGCTGGTTCATTAGCAGATGAGCAATATTCTAAGTGCAGAGCTGCCAAAGAACTCGTCAAATCCATCACAGAACAGGTTTATTAAAATTTCTCGATATTCCAATTGTCTTTTCTTTTTTTTTTTTTTTCTTTTTTTTGTAGAGAAGATGCTCCTGGCAATAAGACGGGTAATGTAGTCATAACAATAATTAAAAACATTAAATAAGGTTTTCTATATGGTATAATGTACTCACCAAATGTTTACTACTAATGCCCGGTGCTGTCTCTGAAATACTATTGTCGCATGAATATTTCCCTTGACAGAATAACAATGGCATTGAAAAGATAATCATCTGCCCTTTTCAACCCCCTGCCCCCATTGAGGTGAAATATGCTGATGTTATGTGTTCTTTCTTTGTCACGCAGATGAAAGAATGGGAAGAGAAGTTGCCTCCTGAGGTTTCTGACAGTGATACTTTCAAAGAATTGCGTACTCAAGCTGAAGATTTTATAAACACAAGTATCGGAAGATCAAGCTTAGAACTTGAACAACAATATGCAGCCGATAAAACTTCCTTGGATTTTGAGTCTTCTAAAACGGAAGACAACAAAGGAGAAGACCCCGGGGAGGCTGAACCTCAAAACAGCTCAGAAAGCCACTCGAGATCACCCGAATCATCAACAATGCGGTCAGGACAAAAGGAAGTCATTGAACAATTTGAACCGGGTGTTTATGTAACTCTCCTTCAACTACAAAATGGTGCTAGGGTTTTTAGGCGTGTTAAATTCAGGTAGACTTTTTCTTTTTTCAAAATTCAGTAATTATGTGTTTGTGTTAGACAGCCAACAGACCCTTAATCTTTTGGATCAAATGGTTCTCTAACATGGTATCAGAGCTCTTTGTGTAGGAGGTCCTGAGTTCAAAACTTATGGTCCTCATTCCCCACTGCTATGTTGATTTTCAAGGTGCATAGTAGGGCTGCACTTATGTGTTTCTTCTAGGAGTCACATTTTCTGCACCTGCATACTTCATTCATTTCCTTAAGTTAATTTGTTATTTATGACAATGCAATGTACCCTGAAGTCTTCGATCATTTTAATGCCGTTCTCTTTTAATTGTCTCTTACCAATCTCCAATATCTCTTGCAGCAAACGAAAGTTCAGTTCGCAACAGGCAGAAGAATGGTGGACAAATAACAAAGATAGGCTGCTTAAGAGATACAGTCAACTGAAGGCAAGGGCAAGTCCTGCCCCAAGTCTACCACCCAGCAGTCCTGTACCTGCTGCTGAGGAAAACAATGAGGCAGCCTTACCTTCCACTATATAGTTTCATAACTTAGTCTCTTACATTACGGTTTAGAAAGTGGGTAAGTAGGATCAAGAATCTGCTTTAGAGTGGCACTGTATGAATCAGTTTAGGTGTAAACATATCTTTGTTCAGAACAAAATAGATCAAGAACCTTTTTTCTTTTTAGAGGAATGATTGAGAGGAGTTCTACTTCACCATAAAAAAAGAAGGGAACATATTTCATATTCAGAGGGACAGGTCAGAACTGTGAGAGTTATGCAATTTAAAGGCATGAAAGCTTCACTATAATTCATTCATTCAATTTAAACTGGTGATCTCTTTTCTTCTGAGCTGTTTCTGGCATCTGATACCATTGTAATTGTATAGTAGGTGAATTTCTTACGATGCTTGTATGCCGTCGCTCGATTTATATAGCTTAAATACTCTTAGAGACATCACTAAATTGAAGTTTTTGCATGAACCTGTTGACTGCTAGAGGTGTTGCTATCAATTTGAGTGGTAAAAATAAATAATAAGAAATCATATTCACCTAAGTAACATTAGATTGAAAAACTGGAAAAACCACTAGTTGCCTCTACATAGTTAGCAGCAGCACCTTCACATGCTTTATATATGTTCAATAATCTTAGACCAATTTTATCTGAAGATGTATCTTACTACAAATTCCTTTGCTTTTTACCAATTTCACTTTCTAAAATCTAAATGCCTCTTTTGGAAATCATGAGTTATGAGTTTGGTGTGGACAGGTACTGGTTGAGAGTTATGATTTTGGTGAGAGTTGTGAGGTTTTTTTCCTCTGTTTATCCTTTTTCCTTAGGCATTTTGTTAGTTTGAGGAAGACCATCCGATTTCTTGCTCAACTTGGTATATTTATTGTCCTACGTCTCCAATCCAACTAATGTTATCTATCCAAGTCGGGCAAGGCCAACCAAAGTGTCGACCTCAATATTCATATGCATTGGTGAGACTAAAGTTATAAACGTCACCTATTTCTCAATTATCACAACACGGTTTGAATTCAATAGAGCATGTATGACTTTATTAAAATTATTAGATTTAAGGTGGTTGGCAATATCATTTCACCCTATTTATACCACCCATTTCTTGTCTAAATCATTTTTTTGTTAGTAGAGTATAACTCAGTTGGTCGAGTTCTTTTACCTCCATCCATTTGTGCAGAGATTCAAAACCCCCAAACACCCTGAATCAATATTATTTTAAATCAAATAGACAATTCATGAATTATACATATTCTTCATGTATAGCAAATGTAATTTTTTTTCTTCTAAATTTTCAATAAAACATGTTGAAATCACGTATTTTCACATATTATTAAATAAAACAAATATACACTATAAAATTTAAATAAATAATATTTAAATATTACATAATTTTCCGAATTTTTCAACATATTTTAAAAAATTGTGCCCAATAATACACATATGACTTGTTGTAGAAAATATTTTGTAAGGACCTTCATATGTTATAAAGTAAAATAAAGAGTTTGACTCTTAACATCTTCGTTGCTAATTTACCAATATTTTCGCTATAAAAAATATCTTCGTTGCTAAGGAAACGAATTCAATTAATTTTCATCATCCACTTGTTTCATTATTTGTAAGGAATTATTTATATTTATTTCCATTTTGAACAAGTTCCGTAGAAAGCACAACACTTTCCATCCATTTTCCAGGGAATCCGATCTGATTTTCCTGGAAACATTTTTAGTTTCTAGTTTTTCTGGATTTAAAACCCTCGCCCCTCAAGTTTTGCTTCCAAAACCCGCAAGGTTATTTCAGTTCCTGGTGGGATTTCGATGGGGCTACAGCAATCCAAAGACGAACTGCTCTATCAGCAAGTTAGCTATGGAAACATCGAAGGGATCAAATCCCTTTGCAGAGAAGGCGCAGGCCTTGAGGTAATTAAAATGGAGGTTAATTTCGATTATTGTTAAAACTGTAATTATGATGTGTTTATTGGTAGTGATAATTGTTGTAAATTTTGGATTTTTTGGGTAGTTTTTGTTGAATTATTGATGATTATGGTTATTTTGGTGGTCAGTGGATTGATAGAGAGGGGAAAACCCCATTGATCTTTGCATGTATGAATCCTGGGCTTTATAATGTTGCGAAAAGCTTGATTGAACTTGGCGCAAACGTCAACGCCTATCGCCCCGGTATGTTTCACTTCTGATTTTAGAGCTTCTGTATTTTGTTTTTTTTTTTTCCTATCACTATCACTCTTGTTAATAAATTAATTGCAATTTGATAATTTCTTAGTTGGGTCGATCATGTTGAATTTTATGTAATTGTATAGGGAGAAGAAAGAATGGTTATTGAAAATTAACAAAAAAATTTGTATTTTGTGGTCATAGATATTAAGGAACTGTACCAACTGCAGTTGTCATCAAGAGCCGGACCAGGCCATAGTTAGTAGGCTAACCTTTCCTCTAAAATGCAGATTCTAAGTCCGAATCCTCCCTCAAAATATTGTGTGATTATGGAGAACTCATGTATGGCAATAGCACCATGGATCTTAAGTCCTACCGTTGTACTAAAAAAATTTCCCGTACAAAAAATGGAACATTAAGATTACATTTATTTCTTCTGATCTCTCTCTCCTCCCTAGAAACTTATTGCGTAATATTTGCTGCTTATTGTGTTTTACCAAATGTATAAGAAACTCATCTTGTAATTAATTCCCAGCATTCTTGAGAAGTGCTATTGTATACTCATGCACCTTTATCTTTCGCTTGCTTCAACATTTTATTATTATTTATATTTGTCCTCTTCTCAATGCGCTTTAGGTCGTAATGCTGGGACTCCTCTACATCATGCAGCTAAAAAAGGGCTAGAAGATATTGTTAATTTACTTCTTTCACATGGAGGTGTGCAATTCTGTCATCCATTCATCTCTGCAAAGTCTTATTCAGAAAGGAGTTTATGACTTATGATTTTAGAAAGAAAAAAAAAGGCAGTTTCTTTTCCTGCTGTCTTTATTGCATTAATATATAATCTGTTCAATTTTTTTTTCAGCAAATGTGTTAATCATGAATGATGACTGTCAAACTCCTCTTGACGTTGCTAGGGCAAAAGGGCACACCAATGTTGTCCGTGCGATTGAGGTATATTCAAACATTAGTTTGCAATGTCAGTATATGCATATTTTTTACGTTCCAACAATATGTTTTTCATTTTCTCCTTTTAAAGATGGTTCTTCACTCTCTATCTCTTGCTTTCTTTCGTTTTTCTTTTCTTTCCCAATGTTTGTAGAGGCATATTTGCTTATTCTCTGGTTGGTTGCGGGAGTTTTATGGTCCTGGATTTCTTGAAGTACTTGCTCCTCAGTTGGTTTCAAGAAAAGTGTGAGTATTGTGTACAACAAGTGATTTCATCTTGAAGTATTTTTATTTAGTTGTTTTAGTTTTCTATTCATGATCTTTGCAGCAAGATGTCTAAGCAATATAGGCAGATTGCTTTGACCTGCTTTGGAGAAGTTTACATAGCTCTCATTTGTTTTATCTATTTTTGTATCTTTATTGAGTAATTGTCTGAAAGATCACTTAATATGCGTGCCTACTATTGCCTTCGTATTTTGCAGTTGGGTTGTTGTTTTGCCAAGTGGTTCCCGCAAACCTACCAAGCCTTTCAAGTTGGAACTTGCCATATATTCTAGTATGCAGGTATTACTAAGTATAGTCGGCTATTCTTAGGTGGATTAGGCATTATGTATGATTTTACTTCCTTCTACATTTTGTGCCTCTACTAATACATTGCATTCAAGTCGTTCCTAATGTAGGCTACATTGAATGGTTTCTTGCAGATATCCTGGACACTAATTTGAGTTTATTTTTGTGAATAGCACTTGATTAATTCAAAACCTACATGAATGTCTGGATGAGTTAAATCTGATGGCTAATTTTTGAAATTGGATAATTTCTATGAATACTAATTTTTTTTTTTAGTAGACGTTCTTAAATCTTTATTTTCGCCATCATTTTAATTGCCGAGCTCAAGCCTCTATTTAGGATTGAAGATGTATTAGGCATTAATTTATCGTGCTGTCACATCGTGATAGTTTTCTTAATCATTTAAAGTTTATGCACTTGGAATGCTATGTCTAATTAATACTTGAAATAAAATGACTTCACCATTTAATTTTGCTTTGTGTATAACTCATAACAAATAACGATGTTACTTCCCCTAGGAAGTTGGTGAGTTGGTAGTCTCACCAAGTGTTGCTGAACTAGGATGTCCTTTACCCTTCTTTGCCGAATGGTAGAACTTTCCTTTCCATCAAACCTCTCAATTTTAAATTTTGAGCTAATATTTCTTGTTAGGATTAAAGTTGAATCCTGGTTTATTACCAGTTGTGGGGGTATAAAACTCCTAGTCAGGACAAATAATGATGGGAATGATAAAAATAAAATAATAATGCCAAGAAGTTAAGTATGTGAACTCAACTTCACTTTCAGAGAAAGCAAAGTAGTTCAAGTAGTTTCTGCTCAATGGGTACTCCCTAACTTGAACTGTATATTCATCCGAATACCTCCTACTATACTCTTCCCACTCAACACTACTCTCAGCTCTCTACTGCGATTCTTGGTTGAGAAGCTTTTGAAAGGCTAGCTTGTCTCTCTGCATGCAAGCTTGATTTACACTGTTGGCTCATTTCCTATTACCCGAAATCAATTATCTACCTTTCTCTACTCTAGATTGATGTATTTAGGGTGCACTTTATTTCTATGTTCTGCATTGTTTTATATTTTGACGATATGTTAATTGATGGATCGTATTAACTAATGGATCTCTTATTTTGGTAGTATTCTTATATTGAACTCTTTTGGAATAAGCAGGACGCCCGACCACGGACAGTTGTTGCGTTGTGGAAAGTCAATTTGGAAGAACCGAAGTTACACCAGTCTGATCCTTCTGTTGTATTTCATGATAGCTCCACAAGTAATTCCTTGATTCCCAAAATATTCTTTAGGACTAATTTTAAACCTTAATTCTTTAGGCTATAAATCTGGGAGTTGATGTCACATTCATTTCCTAGCCCTTTTTTAATTGAATTCTATGTCCATGCTTAGTCCCAAGAGGCAGGAGGCGGAGAAGAAGCATTTACATCTCCCAAGAGGCTAGGTGTAGGCATCAAAAAGTTAGGCGTAAGTACATTGTTTGTTAATTACTTCCAATCAATGTAAATGATGAAAGTGATTGAAGAAGCACTTTAACAGAAGATATTGGACATCTTCCAATATCTTTTAAATTAAGTGCTGCAGTAATGTACTCATGCCATTCTCCAGCCTCCTATCTATAATAGGCTTGCCTTCTAGCTAGGAAGAAAAGGAAGTTCCCCATGAGTTTTAGGTTTCTTTTGTTAATATCCTATTCAAACTCAGCCATGCCTTCTTTGCAGAAACACGCATTAAACTTGCATCTGCAGATGAAAATGATAAGAAACAACTTCAGTGGTTTTGCAATGCATGCAAAGGAATTCCACAGGTAAATCTCATCTGCACAGATCTTATCTTTCTCTTCCTATGTCTAGAGCAATCGCCTCGATAATTAAATGTGACGAATTTGTGGATAGAACCATGAAAGTACTTTTGAAGTACTAAAATCATTAGTTTTCTCAAGAAATTGATTCTTTTTTTAAAATGATAATAGTGTTTGTAAATAAGCACTCTTTTAGACATTTTCTGCTGTCATGATCAAGGGGCTGCAGATAGAAAATGTGGAAAAGAATGCTTATTTACAAACACTGCAATCATTTTATCTTAAAATTCGAAATAGAAACTCTGTAAATTTTATCTTGCAGACTAGTGATTTGCTAAATTTTTAGGTCAGTATTTTATCTTGGGCATGATGATTGGGAGGCTATCATAATTTAAATTTGTGGAATTTTCAGGCGCGTCCTGCATTTTTGGCCAACAACCAGCCCCCGGTTCCAGCAACTGCACCACCACCTGCAGAAGACTTAGAGTTGGCCATGGCTATCAATGCCTCCATTCAGTCTGCTTTGCAGGAGAGACCGTCCTTTCCTGATGCACACCCGACCTATGAAGGAAGTGCATCCAGTAGTGATAATGGTTGCGGCACATCCTCCATGAATACTGGCAGCTATAATGGTTGGGATGCACCAATTGCAACAGCTGCTCCAAATGCAAGTAGTAGCAGTGAGCGGCCAGGGAATGAAAGTGGCCCGAAAACGGAAATCCAGGATATCTCTTCCATCCAAACAGCTCCTACTTCAGATATAATCCCATCAGCTCCACCAGTTGCAGATGAGGAGCCTATTCACTATCCGTCAATTGATTTCAGTCCTATTGATATGCCATCCCCAAGTGTTGAAATTATACCTGCTAAACTTAATGAAAAGAAAGGTGGAAGTGATTCTTCTTCATGTGTGATTTGTTTGGATGCTCCGGTTGAAGGAGCTTGCATCCCATGTGGACATATGGCTGGATGCATGTCTTGTTTGGGTGAGATTAAAGCTAAGAAATGGGGTTGCCCTGTCTGTCGGGCCAAGATTGACCAGATTGTAAAGCTGTATTCTGTATGATCCTCGAACCAGCATGTAGTGAAGCTCTACATGGTTACTGCAACTTGGAACACCTTCATGAAGCTGTTTGTATTATTTTGTGTGTGTAAAGAAGCTGCTTGTGTTTGTATTACTAGATGAAGTTCTTGTTGGGACCCCCACCTGAGTTTTCTGTACATATTATTGCCACATATTAGTAAACCCTTCACCATGCTCTCTTAAGTATCAGTGAGACAGCGGCCTCTCTTAATTTTGATTTTTCATTGTTGTAAGTTGTATATGAAAATGATATGCATTTCCCAAAAGGTATATTTTCAAATATACTTTTTGGGGTCTTCAATGAATTCAAGCTATGGGATTTACTCCATGAAATTATGGAGAACGAACTCTTTTTACTTCTGAAGCTTTAAACTAGTTAAGTTTAAATAGTTTTTTTTTTCTTTTTTATTTGTTTGGTTTCAATGGAAGAAAATCAAATCTTACATTCCCAACTCATTTCAGCATCCACCCTAAATATAATGAATTTCATCAGACTCTGATATAGGACCACAATTTATGATATTCTTAGAGAGTTGAAATTTTGCATATGATCAAATATCATATGGCATTGGGGAAAAATGAAGAAAATGGGACTGGTTTCAAATTGTGCTGTTCCTAACTTTTCATGACGCCAAGAATTGAAACAAATGTGAGGTCATGGGCAGTGGGTTGTAGGGTATCATGTTCATGTTGAGGGATTGCTCTTTTCGATTGTCAGCCACAAACTATTGGTGGTATGCTGGATAGCTACGTTTCCTTGATTGCCAATAGCCTTTTTTTTTTCTTTTGGGTTTTGAATTTTGAAAAGGAAAATACTTGCTTTGAACATAGAATTTCTTATCAATCACAATTTGACATGTGTGTAGAGATTTTATTTTTGTCTTTTTGATAAATTATTTTTGTACGTGTCAAACTGTAATTTACAAGAAGTAAGAATACATATTTTATGGGAATGAAAAAAGCCGTGTCCTATTCAGAATGTCAAAAGATAGTGTGATCTAGTTATGAGCCTTACATATGATTATAGGATCTTAGGAATCTAGCCTGTTATGGGTGGCCATGGCAGCAGGGTCCAATTACTACATTTGTTGCACCTTTTTACTACAAAGAAATATATATGTACATTTATATTTCATCATCACCAGAAATCCATTACTCTTTTATATATAATATGGTTGTCAACCACAAAAGACCTAATGGATGGTCTTGTTTCATTATTATTATTTTTCTTTTGCTAGCTAGCTAGCTTCTGACCCAAAAAAAAAAAAAAAAAAAGCTAGCTAGCATATTCCGTTGCTTTTGTGTGGTTGGAACAAGAAATTCCACTCAACAGCAAATTTTCTTGAACTCTATAATTTTGAGTTACACCGTGTAGCTCAGCTAGTAAGGAGCTGGGGTTGTGCTAAATCTTTGGTCAAATACTAACACATAATTAAGAAAAATAAACCCCACATCTTGTGGAGAAATTATAGAATAGTACGATATGGATTTTTTTCAACCACACATCTTGTGAGCCTACGAGCGAAGCTTCTATTGTAATCATCATGTCACAGATTTTCCAACCGTTTACTCAATAAACCTCCATGGGACTTACATTTAAGGTTATAAAAGTGTTACTAACGCATGGGGCTCGCTTACCTCTCTCATCAGTAAATTGCTAATTAGTTAGGGTTTGTTTTTGTTCAATGGCCAAAGTTGATTAGACTTAATTTTATTTAGCTAAAGGTGGTTTGTGACTTGAATTTGAGATGAGCTTATGAGATTTGAAATTGGTTAAGAATCTTAGGCAATTTTTGGTACGCCTCACTGGACTGGACTGGGTTAAATAGCACTCGAAACCTTTGTTGGTAAGAGACGGGACTAACTTAAATGAGACTGTATAGTCCAATAGTGGAAAAAAAAAAAAACGACTCACTCGCTCGTCTAATACAGTGAGCCTGAAAAGTGGTTCGCTAAATAGAACGCGTGAGTCCGACGCCTCTCTTTAAAAAATATTAGAATTTTATTTGTTTTCTTTTACTTATTGTTTTAGATCTTTGAATGGGTTTTTTTTTTTTGCTGCATTTATTTTTTTTAAAATAAAAATTATAAATTAAATTTAAATATTACAATAATTATTTTGATATTGCATTTGAAAAATCAAACTATAGTAATTTACAAATGTTTGATATTTTTTTAGAGAATGATATTCTTGCCCTTAATCTCTGTGGTACATGCAAGCTAGGCTGAATGTCGTGGTTTGGCGATTTCTTATCTTCTTATCTTTTTACCTTCCAAGAACCACTCGTTGAGCTAGCAAGAAAAACTGAGAGTATTAGAGAGAACCTAAAGTTAAACGAGACCCTTAAGGATGCAGCCAAATAGAAATTGGCACATTGGCACATTGGTCACGGCAAGTCTCACGCCTTATATGTAAACATTTTTTACACGAATATTATTTTTGGATTCTCTCATTAAAGATGTGAGACTCATGGAAAACAATGACCCTAACACACATTTTTGTGATCGTTTGATGCATTGTAACTAGTCAACACAAGCATGCTTCATTACAAAAACATATCACTAAAGTTCAAATAAGATTTCAAACCAAAAGAGTAATTGGAATCGGTGAGTTTCTTAAATTAAATTATCTATTTTTCTTTCACTATTAGCTTTAGAATCTCACATATAAAGTGCGGGATCCACCATAAACCATAAATTTAAAACATGTTTTCTTGTTTCTCGAAATTCCAATAAATGATAATGGGTCTAAATCAGAATTCCTCATTACATTGTAGCGTAAAGATTCTATTGTGTTCATACATATACAGTGCGTTTGTAATTCCGAATGCCCTTGAATGAAACTTTTGGTTCACTACTGTGAATTTACACCACTTGCTACTACACAAGAAGAGTAAATTCCATGTTTGCAATTTAAAATGGTTTAGTTCTGTCGAAAGTTAACCTTTACTTCACATAATGTCCCATACTTGAAAAGATGGAGACATGATATCTCTATGCAAGTTACTTTGCTTTTTTCTTTTCAATAAAAGAGAACAAGGAAATAGGGAAAATGCGGGTAGGAAGCTATATATGCTCTTTGCCCGGTACCCCTGCCCGGATCTTGATTTTGATATCTCTTTGCTGTAAAATTGAAGTTTAAGCCCTTTCATTAAAGAAGAAACACATGTAATCATGCTTGTACTAACTCGAATATTATGAAGATTTACACGTTTAATTAGTTGGCGTGTAATCGAAGTAATTCTCTAATCACCTCTTAGTATATTCAACTGTGTGAGTGTGAGTGTGAGTGACAGAGTGAGGGAAGGAAAAGGAGGAGAGAATTCGAATTTTGGGATTTTTTTTTTTCCTTTTATTTTTTGGATTTTGAAACTTGATTCTGCAAATCAAATATCAATCAAAATGTTGGACAAGGCAAGCCTGATGCCTGCAACATATTTATAATGTTGTTGTTAATGTCTCCACTCTTTTAATTGACTTCCCTTCAATGTATAATTTCCCCCTTTATTTTTAATGGAGTTCTTGACAATTAAGTTTTTTTTTTATTTTTTTATTTTTAAATGACTTATAACTTAAGTGATTGAGAACATTAAGAGAATTCTGCGATTTTTGAGGCGACATGCCAAAACAACAATACGATATTCTAAATATAAGTCTTGAACGAAAATTTTAAAATACATATATATTTGAGCCACATAATGATAAATTTACAACTAAAACTCATCACTAATAGGTATTTTTGAAAAATACTACTAGCGCATGTGCCAATTGGTTTTATTTTTTAATTTTTATTTTATTTTTAGAAATAAGAAAAGATAACATGGGTAGTTATGTTCCATAAAAGTAGGACCTATTATATATATATATATATTAATATGAAAAAAATTTGAATTTACCATATTATCCTCATTTAATTAATAATTTCAATTCTTAATGTTTAAATTAACTAAGGACATTTTATGATATTTTGAATGTTTCACCATTCTCTGCCTTTTACTTTATATATATATAGATAAAGAATTATTAAATAAATCATTCAACGGGAAACCAAATGTTGATTTTCAAATTACTAATTATCGTTATATTAATATATTATAATATAATTATTATATTTATATATTAAACTACATGTGGGTTGTGGGGGCCCTGCCGCCACCCTAAGTTCTTCATTTGATTCCCCTTTTGACAATGTCGCCTATATAAGAAAATAAAAATATTGAATATTTTCTTTTCATTGATCATGAAAAAAATGTAAAATATATTCTTATGATGAATAACAAGAAAATGAGAGTAGCCAAGAGATAGTATAGAATAAGGGACGGCTTTGAGGGTGTACAAGTGGTGTCACCGTACAGGGCTTTCGATTTTTATGGGCCCCGAAATTTCTTTATGTGTATATTATATATATAGGTATTAATATTATAGTTACTAGCCTCTCTGCACGCGCTTCCGCGCTTGCGAGAGGTTTTTTAAAAAAAAATAAGTAAATTTATTTTAGAATTAAAAAAGATAATGGGTAGTTGTGTTCCATAAAAATAGGATCCATTATCTGCTTTTTCTTTTTCTTTTAATTTTTTTAAATATAAAAAAGTATGAATTTACCATATTATCCTCATTTAATTAATAATTTGAATTCTTAATGTTTGCATTAACCAAAGGCATTTTTTGGTATTTTGAATGTTTCACCATTCTCTGCATTTTGCTTATATATATAGATTATATATATACTTGAACGTGCATGACATAACAAAAGCGACTATTTGGTTGAGTTGGAAATCAACGAGTTGATTAAGTAGGCAAGAGTCAGTATTGTGTCATTCAGTAGTTGTATTTACATTTCTCTCTTTAAGTTAACAAGAAAAAAAAACGAAAACATGTTTTAAAAAAACAAAAATAAGGAAACACGCCAAAGAAGAGGAAAGCAATATGCACAAGCTTTCTCCAATCAACCAAAAAAATTTGTACTGTATGTTTTCACCCACTCAAAACAAAACAAAAAAAGTTCTTATCTTTCTCAAATTGAAACATTAAAATTTTTGTGAATTTGATTTATGATTGCCATTGCATGCTAATCGATGATGAATTTTAGTTATTAAAAAAATTATCTTATGGTATTAAGTCATGGAAAAAAAAATTATCATAAATATTTTCATATTAGATTATGTGAGGACTCCCGTTTAAGTTTTGCACAAGGCCCTCAAAATCTCAGGATCGGCCTTGTATAGAATGCATACCAAACTTGTTTAATGGAATTTGTATTGACATGCCTTCTAGCCAATTTCTTGGTATAACAAAGATACTAAAATTGCAAACTAGTGAAAAAGGCCTTGACTTACATATCAGTGGTCTCAAGTTCGATCCTCCATGACACCTTAATGGTATGTGTGAAAAACAGCACCCCCTTGTTGTTTAATTTTTTTTAAACATAAAACTAAAATTGAAAACTCCAAGGAAGAGTCCAATTCCTTAGTAGCACCCAACTTCTTCCATTTAGTACCCACTCTTGGGCACAATTACAATAGGTTTTTAAATTGTTTATAAGGCTTATTAGGAATTATTGGGATTGATTAGTATAGGATTTAGTATGGTTCAAAAGATTTATGAAATATAATTTAGTATTCATTACTTCAGGGTGTAATAATGGTGTCATTTTAGAGTTTATGATTCAAAATAAAGGAGCTAAACGGTAAACCTTAAACTCTAATTAACGAAAACCTTAACCATTTTTCTCCTAAAAAACCTTCCTAGAGCCTTTTTCATTTTGAGGGGGGAAGAAGCCACTGTTCTTCCTCCCCACTCCCCTCTCCCCCTATTCTCTTCTTCCATGTTCTTCGTTTTGTTATGATTTTCCTCTAACCATCACAGGCGGCTGTATCTCAAAGTCGAATCTCCACATGCGTTTCGGTGTCGGATCTTCACCACCATCCTTTTTGCGGTTTCTTTATGTTCGGAATAAGTCACAAAAACTCTTTGGGTTCTTTGTGTAGTTTTCACCTTTCTTTTTTTGAGAACTTTCATCTCTCCTTTGTGAGAGCTTTTCATCCCTCTGTGAGAGTTTTATTTGTATTGTTATGCCTTGGTTTTTTCCGCTTTATCTTTTTTTGATTATTCTGAGTTTACAATCTTAGTTGGGATGCTTATGCTAGAGTTTCTTCGATTCTACGTGATCATTGGTGGAGGCGCACCAAATTATCTTAATTTTGATGTTAGACCGCTCCGTTATTGTAATGACCCTCTGCGGCTATTGGCTTTTTTGGCTGAATTATTAACGTAATTCTAGAATTTCTCAACAACAAAAATTCTAAGTAATGAACGAGATCTTAAACAATTTAAATAAGTAAAAATGTAAAATTTGAGGTGTAATTGTGTCACGATTTGATATGTGGCTATGAAAACAATTACAACTGCAATGGTTCGACCTATATATCCAAGCCTTACTTGAACTTCATCATATATAGCTTGAAAAAAATAAAAAACAGAAGTTGAGAAATAAAATAATAATAAAAAAAGGAGAACATTTGAAAGGAAAAATATATAAAAACAATAATAATAGTGGGGAGTCAATTCTGTCATCTCACTTATTCAAGACCCATGAGTGCATCTTTGAATAAAGTCATTACACTGTTTCTTTGGCTTTATTCGTAGGTTAAGTCATCATACATGCACAAAGGTTGATAAATGTTATTAATTTAACACAAAAAATTATCCCATTCATTTCCCTTTTTTGGGTCGGGGAAGGTTGATTATCACCTTCCTTCCCTTAGTTGAATCCAATCACTCTTTTTCATATGAAAATGACTTGTACGTCTTGACTATATATGATTGTCTGAATCCCACATTGGAATTTCCTTTCATTCATATCAACGGATCTTGACATGAAAGATAGATCTGCATATTTGATTCTTGACATATGATAGATCGCAGACGAGGAAAAGCATATAAAATATGGCATCATCTTAGAAATTTCCAATCTTCATTCTTGATTGCTTGACAATCCAAATAAAGAAGTCGTGTTATATACAATAACGTAAAATAATTCAATCATTGAATGTTGAAAAATGGGAGCAAGCATACAAACGATGAAACCTGAAGTCTGAAATTTTAGTAAACTTGTAAAATTTCCAAGGTTACATTTGGTGGGCAAAAACTACCTGAACAGTTCAACCCGGCTAAAACCAATCCAAGAAGTTTGTTGGTTTGGCCTGATCAAACTAAAATTACGTGAATTTGATTTCAGTTTGGTCCATTTGGAAACTTACTAAACCGAATCAAACCGTCTATATATTTCTTTTATTTTATTTTCCTAAACTTGTCTTCTTCTTTTTTTTAATTAAGTATCATATCATTTGTCATTATGTTGTTCCCACACATCAATATATATCAAACATTTAATACCACAAATTAAAATCTCTAAACCATTGCATTTGACATCCTCTCTCACAAGTTATCCATCTAACGGTAAAAGTTTTCTTAATTATCGTTCAATTTATGGTATGAAGTTTCTGATATGCAAGAGCTTATATATAATATTTACTTATGTATAACAAATTATAGGCTTGTTCCTACGAGGGAAATTTAGAAAAGGAACAAAATTCAAAACAGAAAATTGGGGTTCAAATACGGAAAATCATGTTTGTGCATCAATTATGGCATTAGAAAAAGAAGGAAAGCGTATCGTTGGGATTTTCTAATCAATTGAGGAAGTTTGAAGCAATTATGGATTCTGTCAAGATTTATATTTCCTTTAATATTTTATATTTATTTTTAGAATAAGTTATCAATCAAGATATTATTTCCTTGATATGATTTTAATTAGGATTTTTATTGTTTTCTTGTTAAATAAGTTTTAGGAATATTTTGGAACCTAGGGTTTCCAACGATTTTAAGGTTTCTTTGTTTTCTATTTAAGCCAACTCATGGCATTGTATTGTCGGTTAATTCAGTTTATTATCAATCAAATACCTTTGAGTTTTACTCAATTTTCTGGTGGATTCCTACATTGTTACTTTAAGGTTACCGTTCGATCTCCCTATCCCCTTATATCTCAATGATGTTGGTATCAGAGCAGGCCTTGCGTAACTCGAAGTGCCTCCAATGACTTGTCCAGAAGAAGAAGATATGACCCGTGGAGACAGGGAACCAACCACTCTTAGAGAATTTGATGTTGCAGTTGTTCCATACTTCACAACGAGTGACTGCATAGAAGGCTTTCTCCTGCAGGTTGCAGATTTAAAGGAAATATTTGATTCAAAAGCGATCTGAGAAGAGAATATGGTGAAAATTATTGCGTCCCGTTTAGAAGACAATGTCGCTTCTTGGTGGGATAAGATGTGAAAATCTACGAAGCAACAGGGTAAAAATTCTATCCGTTTTTGGCATTGGATGAAGAGACTTCTTGTGCAAAAAATTCTTTCCTTTTGAATAAGATATATAATTGTTAAGGAATGGTTACAAGATTGCTCAACTCAATATCATGGTGGGTCAAGAAAAGATGGAGAAAGATGTCAAACAAGAAGAAACTATGATGGATGTTGAATTAATAGATGATATACTAACCCACAAGATGGAGGAAGGGATTAAAGAAAAACAAGAGATTGTGCCAATTGAAACGCCTATTGTTGTTGAAGAAGATTTCCCAAAAAATGAAGAACAACAATTCGATTCCTCTCAAATTAAAGGTATAGATAAATTTGAAGTTGGAGAGGAAAATAATCCATAAATGGAGTTTGATTCTCAACTGTCATATCCTAATCTTGTTTATAAAATTAATTATATGATTATTCCATCCAAGTATAAGCAAGTTCAAATGCCACAAATTGAAGAGCTTATATACACATCAAGCTCTACTCAGGTTCGTTTTAAGGAGAACTCAAGGTCTAGTTCTTAACAAGTGAAGGGGCCTGATGTAGGACAAATTATAGGCTTGTTCCTACAAAGGAAATTTAGAAAAAGGAACAAAATTCAAAATCTGAAAATTGGGGTTCAAATATGGAAAATCATGCTTGAACATCAATTATGGCACTAGGAAAAGAAGGAAGCTGTATCGTTGTGATTTTCTAATTGATTGAGGAAGTTTGAAGCAATTATGGATTCTGTCGGTTAATTCAGTTTATTATCAATCAAATACCTTTGAGTTTTACTCAATTTTCTAGTGGATTTCAAAATTGTTACTTTAGGGTTATCATTTGATCTCCCTATCTCATCTTGCTGCGTCATTTACTTAATTGCTTATGGAGGGAAATAACTGAAATCAGTCACTAAATAGATCAATTTGGCTCAGTTATACTAGTTTGAGGACTAAACTGAACCAATTTGAACTATGAAAGTACATTGGTTTGGTATGCATTTTGAGACAAACCTAACCAAAAAAGGGGCTCCATCCATCCCTGTACAAGAATACAAGATGAATGCGCAGATCCATACAATATGGATTAAATCTTGAGTTAATCGAATCAATAGATTCAATACATATGAATACCCTCAACCACCTCATTTAGTGGAGGGTTTCAAATCATCTCATTGAATATTAAACAGAAAACTGTTTCTTACAGCTTTTCCCAACTATGATTGAAAAGTAAAACCTTCATGGTGGTCGCTCTCCAATCTCAGCCAAGTAATGCAACGATTAAATCTTAATAAGATGTTGACCCGTTTTTCTTTTCTTTACTAATTCATCTCAATGAAATTTGGTATGTTGCACTAAGTTACTCCAAGGCCTCCGAAATGGTTGGATTTCATGCGGATCCTCCACCTAACAATAATACCGCCGCTGGGATTGGGTCGCATGGCTTTCTCGAATGTCCATAACAACCCTCAAATTTACTTGGTAGTACAAATGCCACACCCAATGTATGGGATGGCTTTACAGACCTATGGATACTTACATGTCATCCATTGTTTTAAGAATGCTACCTTCGTATTCTACTTTTGTTTTCTCATCCTCATCCTGCAATGTGACCTTATGATTGGAACCGACGCTTCGAGGTCACCCTTCAAGGATCGTTCATGCTAAAAATCAACAATGGTGAAAATTGTTTAGTCGTTTGATTACTATCGTAATCATTTCATTATCGAAATATTGTTTATTCATTTGAAAACAGTTGATTAGATGACTAAATGATTTTCAATTTAGTCGATATCTCTTGCAAAAATGAATTTTAAAGGAAGATCTAGAAACAGGTGGTTCTGAACACCACAATGCGAGATGAGGCTATATGAAAGTTAAAATTAAAAAAATATATAAGAAAAGTACAAAAGAGAATGTAGATGTCATCCCTCTTTCTTTTTTCAAATAATCTAGTACATTATGTGAAATCATGCTCAAGGTCGATAGACCCATTCTTAAGGTGTGAAGCACTATATGCAAGCTGCTCCCGAATGTAAATGAATGGAGGGCAGAGTAGTCATTGAAAAAAAGGTGTTGTCAATCAATACAAAAGGGTGAAGAAACAAAATCATGTTATTCCCTCATATTTTTACCTTTATCCTCTCTCTCTCTCTCTCTCTCTCTCTCTCTCTCTATATCACTGTCAACCTCTTTCCATTTGCACAGAAGTCACTCGAGACTCCTTTCCACTTGCTCATTTACCATTAGCACTCTCTTTCTTCCTCTCAGAGTTTGTTGGACTGGAAGGAACTGAGCTGCTCCCCCCCTTTTTCGGTAAAAATATATCTGGCAATCTCTCGAAATGTTCCCATACAACAAAGTAAGAACAAAATCCACCCCAAACACATCATAAGCCTTTCAAAGTGGTTTCTAGGATTGATCAAACAAAGATTCAAAGAAACCTCGGAACATAGACTAGCTAAAGAAAAAAGAAATATATTATATTATATTAAGCTAGCTAGCTCCGCCCTACTCTTCTTTTCCACCTCTATATATATATATAATTTCCCATCTTCACCATAATTGAAAACCCAGCTCAATTGGGGCATTTCCACTACCACTGTACATGTTCATAATTTCTTATCAAATCCATGGATTCGCTTCCAGAATTCAACCCTTCCAACGCATCAAACAGTTCAAGCATCAACATCAACACCACCACCACCACCACCACCACCAGCTCCAATACAGTACCTGCGGCCTCACCCTCATCAGCCACATCCTCCACTCTCAGCCGCTACGAGAACCAAAAGCGGAGAGACTGGAACACCTTCGGGCAGTACCTCCGCAACCACAGGCCACCGCTGTCCCTCGCACGGTGCAGCGGGGCCCACGTGCTTGAGTTCCTCAGGTACCTAGACCAGTTTGGGAAGACCAAAGTGCACACTCAGCTGTGTCCCTTCTTTGGGCATCCAAACCCTCCTGCACCGTGCCCTTGCCCTCTGCGCCAAGCTTGGGGAAGCCTAGATGCCCTCATCGGCCGCCTCCGAGCAGCCTTTGAAGAGCACGGTGGGAAGCCTGAGGCCAACCCTTTTGGGGCTCGTGCTGTGAGGCTTTATCTGCGTGAGGTTCGCGATTCTCAGGCCAAAGCCAGAGGAATTAGCTACGAGAAGAAGAAGAGGAAGCGCCCACCACAGAGTAGTAGTACTACTAGTGCTCTTCCAGTTCAAGCAATATTGCCTCCAACTCCTCCTCCAGCTCCTCCAGGTGCAAGCTAAATCAGTAAGAAGCTGTTTGGTCTTTTGGGATCATCAGAATCTTCCTTATTTAATCTCTGGCATAAACATATAATTGTCTTTATTAGCTCCTCTTCTTTGCCTTAGCTATGTTATTGGGTATTTAGGGTAGCCTTATATTCACACTCCACAAAGCGCTTCTTGCATTCCTCTCATCAAGAGTGCAAATATTACCGTCCTAACAACGCTGTGATTTGCACTCCTGTTGAGACGACATTACAATTCCTCTCAACAAGAGTATAAATAACATTGTCGTGACAGTGTTATTATTTGCACTCACCCCATTTCTCCAGAGAGGATTCGAGAGGAGTGCATGAAGCTTTCTGAGTAGAGTTGTTGTTGAGCCTTCATTATCATCCTCCTTTGTATTTCCCTTTTTTTTTAAAATCAGAAACATGCTTAATTAGATTGTCGTATATTGAAGTATTGCGTACACTATTCCTTGATTCCACTGGTAAATTAGCAAACAGTAGTGGGAGTAATGCATATGTACTGGTTGTAGTTGAGGGTCTGTGTACACTTATCATAAAATATATGTCATAGATTTATGTACTATGAAAGGTCAATTTGTGACTGGTAATAGATTTTGCAGATCATGTTCTATGTCTCTTTATGAAAATGATCATTTTTTTGTTATTTATTCTAGTTTTTTAATGGGTATTGGCAAATCATTCATCCATTAGGTGGATATAGCTTTTCAGAGGTCGATCCTGTGTCAGATTTGTCTAGCACTATGTATACAGTCTTAGACTTGTTTATTTTTGGTATAAATAGAGGTCATTTTTCTCTTCTCCTTTCGTTTTCCCCAATATATTTCTAGCTTTTCCTCACTGTCGAAGTGCAGTGACGAAGAGCAGCACAAAAACCTTTTTCAATCACTAATGGTAGAAAGTACATATGGAATTTCTGCAAATAAATTCATGAGTCAAACTTATTCAGTATATGCATGTGGGAGATGGGTCTTTGCCGATTATATGAGCTGCGCTTTATTTATTGTGCAAATCCACAACCCATTTCTCCAATGTGTCATATCAATCTTAATGTTTCCAAAAGAGGGAGAAATACATTAAATAGGCGAAGTATTACATGAACCCTAATGATAAAATAATGATATATATGTTCATGTCATAAACAATAAGCTAGAAAACAATGGAATCACATAAAAGAAGCAAACAAATGAAACAAAGTACTCTCATTTGTGCACACTATAATGTTATCAAGGCTTGTGTTAAAACCATTAATATACTTGCATTTGCGAACTTGTTTGTAAAACAAACATTAAAAATGATGGAAAACGAAATCTTTTCTTATCTTGGTATTGTTTGATTTTTAATCTAAGTTGTGCATTATGAATTTAGGGGTTCTCCACCGCTACGGTATAAGATTTAATATTTAAATTCAAAGATACATGATAACCATACTAGAGTTTAATTGTAAAATTCTAAGGGCTTGTTTGATAGGGAGGACGAAACTAGCAAAAATGCTTACATTTCATGTGCATTCAGAACATGATATGGATATATTATTTATCAGTAGGATGTAAGTTTTCGACATTCGGGAGCTTTGAAGCTTCATTCTAAAACTGAAGGATACATATTAAGCATTGATTTGTAACTTCTGTAAGACAAGGATCGGATTTAAGTCCAATTCACACATAAGTACTTAGAGTCTTTGCTATATTTTATTTCATATATATAGCATGTATTTATTTATCACAAGAGGGCATTATTTTGTTTGACTTGATTATCATGATACGTCATAATATATATTTAAGGATGGTATGGGTCCCTTTTTGACACTGGACCTTTCTTTTTTGTGCTGTTTTTCATTTTTTGTATGTATAATGAGCATATGAATCAAATTAAATTAGCTATCATTAATCTTTGCTTGGATGTAAGAGAAGTGATTATTAATTAATTAATTGTTCTACTAGGTACTAATGTCATATATTGGCGCCATACACGTCAGATTGATGGAACTGTGAATGTGAACAAATATACATATGTATAGCATGTCGCATTAATAATAACGTTTTCTTATCTGATAATTGAGCATTTTGTATTATCATATTGAAACAAGCATAGTATCGCATGGTTAATGATCCAGAGTGACAGTTAATAGTTTAATAACATAACATAGTATCGTAGATTGTCCGCATAACAAGAATATTTCGATGTAACTTCTGAGTAAATGTTATTTGCACTCTTAATATTGTGCGGTAGAGTGTAAAGAAGCTTATGCTTTTAATCATAACATGTTATTTGAACTTGTTTTATGAGCTAAGGTTTTTTATTTAAACATGCGAAACAAATTTAAATGGTGATCTTTCAGGATCATCAAGACGTGAAAAATCAAGATCCCATGCTTTGTTTGCTTATTTGTATGACCAAAACAAGAAGCAACTTTGGTTGAAAGTTTGAGTCCTAACTCCATGTTTGAATCACAGATCATCGATGATTAGGGCTTAGATTACAAGCTAAGCTAACAAAACTTCTTTTCTTCTTTTACTTTTTTGCTCAGATATCATTGTCTTATTTGGTAACACGGTTTTCCGCTTTATATCTTGTAAGTACTAAGCCAGAAATGGCCAATGTACATGCCTAAGTATCCGGTGATCAAAACGCCACATTTTCTGTCATTTTGTCAAACCAAACACAGCCATATATCATTGGCCTTCTTGCTGGGTTTAGAGCCAAACTAGCCAAAGTACATACCTATATTTTAAGCTTTGGTAAATTATACATTTATAGGAATGTATACATGGAAGATTTTGTTGTGTTCATGCAAAGTTTATGTAATGTCATGTAAGTTTTGGTAACTTATATATAGTCTGTTCCTATCATTTTTCCTAGTCTGCTAATTGACTAGCTAGATAGTTTGTAACTTGGTGTTAATTGCCCCCCAAATCATGCCTCATTTTACTCTATCAGTGTGGTCTACTCCATCAACCTTCATTCATCAACCTCCATCATGCCATGATTTTCTCCTTTGATATAATGTTTGTTTCCTTTTTTTGAATGCAAGCGATATTGTGGGAGGAAAGAATATCGAACTTAGGACCTCAGGTGCAGGTGTAAATGCTCTTAACTACTTGAGCTACAAGCCCCTGCATGTTTGTTTCTCTTTTTCAGTGAATGTTGTGTGTGTATTTGATGCTTTGCACCACAATGAAATATATGAAAATTATCATTTTCCATTACATACTTTCACACTTATCATCCCATCTGAAGGTTGATTAATTAAGAAGAAAAAAAAAAACTTTTGCAAGTGAATGCTCGCAAATTTGATTGAAATTCGACTTGTTCTTTTGGTGTACAAGGTGTTTATTCTTATCCCTTTGAAATTTGCTCTCTTATAGTTTGCCTGAATGTTTTTTTTTTTTTTTTTAATCTTCTTTAGGTGAATGAATAATTAATCACTGCACGTATTTGATGTAGTCACATCTTTGTTGACTGAAGATTAATCTCAGGATTGTTTGAAAAGGATCTTGCATTTGGTTAATTTGGCACGTGTAGTGCCCAGCAATCACTAAGCATGTGCAAAATGTGTGTGCCTGAAAGTAATGCTATATAATAATGTATATAGCCTCTAGCTATCAATAATTTTGGAATCCCATATGTCAATCTTTTCGTTGTCCCCTGGTGGTTCAACTGGGAATAATTTCAGGTACCCAAACTCTTGTAGTTCCGGTTTCATTCAAGAAACCGGTTATGATACATATTCTGCTTTAAAAAGTTCAATTTTATTCTCAGCACTTCATACCAATTTGATCCAAACCGATACTCTCATAAAGTTTGATTGGATTGGATAATGCTTAACCATAGGTAAATTGAATTGAACCCAACCAAGTGTAACAATTTAATACTAAATTAATTATTTTACTACGTACATATGTACTTTTTTTTTAGTACCAGCGATATTCTAAATTATACGAGAGGGGATTTCTCACACACATAAAACCAAGATGCAAAAGAGATTCAAAACTAGACCTTTAATCTACAAATCCAGACTCTTTTCTACTAAATTAGACTCGTTGGCCATATTTTTCTCTTATTACTTACCAAGAAAGAAGTTAGTATTCGATAAAACTGTGGCTAGCCTTGTTCCCCAAAACGCTAGCCATTAGTAACCTAAAACTCTTCCCTCAGACCCAAAAAAAAAAAAAACAAACCTAAATTCTTCCCCTTGTAGGCACAAACAAACCACCACAGTAGCAGCATGAGTCATATTGTAGAGCAACTTTTCACGTTCCGAGGACAAAAAAAAATATTTACCATAAATGAAACGGGTACGAGAATTCCACATAATTCAGTTCACTGCTTCCATCTCAGTCACTCGTCTTTCATTTATTTTTTCCTGTTGTTTCCATCGCACGTGCTGTCCTGTCATTGATGTCGGTCAATAGCATGATCCCAGACTGATCTCTGTTATGCAACTCACGTGGCTTCATCAAGGCCTATCACTGTCCCCTCTTTATTTGGACCCTAAAATGTGACGCCATCTTCACAGACTCCACAGTTACTTCTTTTTTTTCTTTTGGCCACTAGACTCACAGTTACTTTCCCCGCAGTAAAAGAATTTATTTCACAACTCGGGTCAGAATTCAATGTTTGTATATGATCCCACCGCACCGCATGAGTGATTCAGTTTGGCCAATCACATCACCTTGCTCATATTATGAACAGTCTGATGGACGAGAAACATTTCTTAATTGTTAGTTGTATATAAGTATATATATACAACTAATTTGAAATTAATTGATAATAAATAGAGAGGTTGAAGATCTTTTAAATACTCATGCAAAGTTTTCATTCTTTGAAGTGAGATATTCTGAACCGCTTACTTTGCATATAGTGTTTTTTGAACCTAACACATGGACAATTCTTATTGAATAATGTGGAAACACATATGATTGAAGGAGAGGAACTCGGAAGTGCGAGTTGTTTGATCAAGCAGGTTTGTCATGGATATGCTGATAGGAACCCTTTTGTTGTCTTTAAAGATTCTAGTTCTTCTAAGGAGAGGTGAGCGCTGAAGCCATGAAGAGCTTCATCATAAGTGTATACGAGAGATGCAGATTAGGTTAGAATAGGAGATGATGAGGACTTGAGGGACTCGACTATGAAAGTATACCAGCTAAAAGTCTTGGGCATGGCCGATATGTATATGTTCATATGAACAATATTAATATACTTGGACCTTTTTTCAGAAATTGTTTTGGCTTGTGTATGACTTGGCAAAAGAAATAGCAGGCATAGCCAACGAGGGTAAGTTAAGTTGATAAGAATCGTTATCTTTGCTATCAAGGCCTAGATTCGAGTCCCGCTGCTGACAATCCCTCTTATTGGGTAATCTATAAAAACCAAAAAAAATGGGCTAAGACTCTCTCTATAAGTCCTCAAAAAGACCTTGGTATGTTTTGATCCTGGGATGGGGTAGCTTCCCCTCCTCCTAAACTTTTTTTTATAAAAAAAAAAGAATAAATAAATAAATAAAGCAGGCAAAGAAGAGTTATCTGAATTAGAGACCCCATTTATTTTCATAAATAACATTCTCTTTATCTTATATATAAATGGGAAGGGGAGACAAAAAATTGTGTTCTTTTTGTGGCTTCTTCTCATGTAATCCCTGGAAGATAGATTCTGCTCTTTATTTTCATAAGCTTTTGGTATAAAACTCGACGAGTAATTGAAAGAACATTAATAATTTATAATGCATGTTGTTTTATTACAGATGCTGTATAGTTAAGTACTGAAATTAGTAGATTAATTATCGAGCGGGGTTATCACAGTAGTTGTGGCCCTCACCTGCTTGGCATTCAGAATCGAAACCGTCTTTCCTCCCAATGTAACCAAAAAAAATTAGTAGGTTAATTGTTTGACAATTTAGAAATGCGCAAGCTCACTTCTTTGTAAACACCAAATGGTATTTAACCGATTTGGGGTTCTCATGTAGCATGCTTGTAGTAAAACAAGCCAGTATATATGAGGTCGCTTTTGGGACTTCCTTCCCATATGCATCCTAGGCCTCCTATCTGAAACTTTTGATACAAGTTCTAGCTAGCCCATTACGTAAGGAGAAAACGTAGAATTTGATTCAAATAAGAGGCAATTTACATAAAGAACTTTTCTTTTGCTCTTTTTCTTCTTCTACTGAAGTGTTAAATTACGTCGTTGCAATGCTACCCAAAATCATCATGCTACATTATCTCTTTTTGTATCTGGTTGTTGATACTTGACATCATCCTTCATTTCATGAAAGGATTAGGTTGGCATCATTATCTGCATGTTTACTAATCTGTAGGCACAGGTGAAAGAACAAGATCTGGCACTGGGGAAAGAAGCCCCGGGGGAACAGAAATCAGTCTTACCTCCACATCGCGGGTGCCCCGCTTTAGTGTCCTTGCTTCGAGAGGGAGTTTATCAATACAAGGAGTAGGACCTGAATGAAAGCCAGTACGGTACCACTCTCTCCTTTGAGGAGAGGCAAGGGGATCTTGGAAGAGTTTTCATTAATTGTTTATTAAATTTTAAATTGAAATTGAAACTAGTTTGATTACTAATATGTCTTTGTTCTAAATAAATTATTTTATATTCAAATTACTCCAAAATCAAGAATTGAATTCATGATTTTGTATGCAGTCCATTTATATATATTTTTTAAATACAAATGATAGTCTAAACTACAAAGAGGAGGGAGGTTTCACACACACTACTGAAGTGCCATAGGAGTTTGAACCTGAGACTACTAGTCTGTAAGTCAATGACATTTTCCACTAGGCTAGACTCCGTTGACAAAAACTAGTTTACATTTTCATTTCTTTACGTGAAGTAAACACAAAAATCCGTAATCAAAATCAAAATAAGGAGTTGTAGAATCTTCCCTTGCTATATTGGCCCTTGTCCTTGTTCCCGCTGAAATTTAAAAGTGTGATTTTTCACAAGATGAGTCCAATTTCAGTTACTAAAACGGGTTCAAGCCCAATCGCCATTCGTTGTGGTCATGGCAAATTGGTCTAACGTCCCAAATTGATTTCTTAACCCTTTTTTTTTTCTTTTTTTTCTTTTTACAGGATTTCTTAACCCATTGGGTGGGTTCAGTTCAGAGTAAGATTTTATATATATATATATATATATATATATATATAAGAGCATGGAATGGAACAAGTGGAGCAACCGCACATCTAAGAGCATTTCCCTCGGGCTGGGGGGGGTTTGGGGCAAAAAACGAAGTCCAGCAGCAAAAGTCCAGCCCGGGTGAGAGTGGGGGCCACCAAAACGGGCAGGCCCGAAGGCGAATTTGGCCCGAGCTCGGGCTCGAAGTCTGGGACAAAATAGCTGACGTCAGCATGGCGTCAGCCCTGAAATTTTGAATTTTTTTTTACCGTTGGCGCGTGCATTGCACGCGCCAACGTTAAAAAAATTTTCAAATCAACGCTACAGTGCCGCCAACGGCTCTTTGACACGTGGCGGCCTCTGGTCGCTCCGATTGGAATTTTTTCTTCAATCCAACGGCAGCCAATTTTTCTGCCAAAAAAAATTGAAAAAAAATCGAATTTTTTTTTAAAAAATACACAAAAATTACAGAATTTTTTGTGTATAAATACCAACCAATACTCTTCACTTTTAACACCAACTCCTCATATATTTTCTTCTCCTTCTACTATTGTTCACTTTCTCCTCAAATTTTATTCACTTTCTATTCAATATTTTTTCACTTTGAAGTTGTAATTTTTTTCTAGCATATTATGGGTTCTTCTAATGAAAATGGAGGGGCATGGAGCATGATGGAAGATGTTAGCTTATGTGAGGCTTGGGTCCAAGTTAGTCATTGTCCCGTAACGGGCAATGAGATTAAATTTTCTCATATGTGGAAAAAAATTCATCAAGCATTTTGTGAAAGGGCAATTGGTTCTACACGTACAGAAATGGCATTATCCAGTAGGTGGAAAGTTCTTAACAAAGAGTTGGGGAAATGGAGAAATGCCTTAGCAAAATCGATTGACAACCATCGAAGCGGAGAAAATCTTAGCAGTGAGGTAAATTATTTGTCATTTTTCTTCTATTAATTTCTATGTCATATTAATTTTTATTTAAATGTTTCTTGCAATTTATATATTTTGTTAATATGTCTCTAGTTTTTTTTAATACATGTTGCATTTTTTTATTATTTCTTTAATTTCCATTAGTTTTTTTTTACATGTTGCATTGCCAATATTTTAAAAATTCTCTTGCATTTCCATTTCATTTTTTTTATAGATTATACAAGCACAAATGTGGTTTGGTGCTACTGGCCAAGGGAAAAAAAGTTTCAACCATACCCATTGTTGGGAGGTGGTGAAGACTTGTAAGAGATTCCAAATTATTCCAACCGGTCCGACGGTAGTCTTGAACGAGACTCCACTTCGTGAGACGCCGGCATCGGATTCACCTATGGATTCCTCGATGAATCTAGACTCACCCATTGAAAATGAGCCAAGGCCTATTGGGAGGAAGGCGACGAAGGCGAAGAGAGGGAGTAATTCTAGCAAGAATGCATCTCAATTTTTGGAGGAACTTTCAAAGCACCAAGCCATGAGAATTGAAATGGACTTGAAACAACAAGAGCACGATATGGCTATTCAAGTAGAATATGCAAAAGAAAGGGAGTATGTACGCAAAGAAAGGGAGTATGTACGCGAACAAAACATTGAAAAAAAAGATCGGGAAACAATGGTCATGGATACAAGCCATATGTTCCCTGAAACAAAATAATATTGGAAGCTAGAACGAAGGGATGTTATGAGACGAAGACTTTTTCGTGACGATGGACCTAGCAACACGGATTGGTTAAATGATGGAAACCATTAAAATAGTTTGTTTGCCTTTCATGTCTTAGTTTACTTGCCTTTGATTTCATTGTTTTTTTTTTATTATTAGTTTTTTTTGTTTTCTTTAATTCATGTATTTTATTTTATTATTAGTTGTATTGCTTTTCTTTTAGTCAATAAAGAAAATATTCAACAAAAATCCTTCTTATTCAAAACATTCCATACATAAAAAACAAACCACAACCAAAGCATAAAAAATAAACAACCCACAACCAAAGCATAAAACATAAACAACCCACTCACAACAAAAAATAAACAACATACAACATAAACATAATAAAATAAAAACAACTTCTTCACTTCACTTTATTCACCTTCACCTTCATTTCCTTCATTGCCTTTCACCGCCCATAAATGCTCCATCAAGTCAACTTGACGGTGTTCATGAATATACGACGATTGCATCTCCGTGTAGCGATCAATCATACGCGGCATGAAACTACCGTCTCTAACCAACGGTTCATGCTGCACTGCTTCTCCATTTGGCCCCACTGGTTTTTCATAAATTCGTGTTAGGGTCGTGTCCATGAAATTTGGTTCATACACGTCATCAGCATCGTAATCATATTCATCTTCCACAATCATGTTATGGAGGATGATACAAGTCATCATTATACTCCTAAGCACCTCCTCGTCAAATAGACGTGCCGCGCCCCTGATAATAGCTTACCGAGCTTGAAGGATACCAAAGCACCTCTCAACATCTTTTCTGTACCCCTCTTGATAGCGAGCAAAAAAATTTTCCTTATGGGATCGGGGATGTGGAATTGTTTTCATAAATGTTGTTCACCTCGGGTATATGCCATCAGCTAGATAATACCCGGTCTGGTAGATAGTATTGTTAATTTCATATGTGATATTTGGGGCTTCACCTCTCAAAACATCATTGAACACCGGGGATTGACCTAGGACATTCAAATCGTTTTGAGATCCGGCAACTCCGAAGAAGGCGTGCCAAACCCATGTATCAAAACCAGCAACTGCTTCCAGGATGATACTTTTCTGCCCTTTTCTATTTCCGTAGTCCCCTTGCCAAGCAGTTGGACAATTTTTCTACTGCCAGTGCATGCAGTCAATGCTACCAATCATGCTAGGGAATCCTCGAGACTCAGCTTTTTGGAGAAGCCTTTGCAGGTCCCTGGGCGTAGGTCTGCGGAGGTAGTCTCTGGTGTACAGAGTTTCCACTGCATCACAAAATCGCACCAAGCTCTCCAAAATAGTGGACTTCCCCATCCGAGCAATCTCATCCACCTGATCAGCAGATGACCCATACGCCAACATTCGTATCACAGCTGTGAACTTCTGCTCTGGAAGAAGTCCCAAATTTCCAGCTCAATTTCTCTTTTGAACAAAATATTCATCATAATTGCAAATATCATGCATGATTTTATTGAACAAATGGGGTTGCATTCTATATCTCCCTCGAAAATGAACATCAGAGTACAGAGATTATGGGATAAAATAATCTTCCATAAGATTCTTACCCTGGGAATGTCTATGTCTGTCCACATTTGGGCGACGGCCTTCTCGTGAACCACGGCAAGCCTGCTTTTCTTCCTCCAGCAAAGCAACTGCTATGCCAAGTTGCTCATCTAGTTCTCTCTGCGCCCTTTTGCTTGCAGCTCGTCTACGCATTCTTTCTCTAGTTTCTCGCTCTTGCCTCTCCAAAACCTCTTCCATGTCTGCCATTGAGAATGGAGAATGAAATCTAAAATTTGAGAAATGGAAATGTAGAGAAGAACTGGTGTGGGAGGTATGAGCTGAACCTCTGATTTTATAGAAAAATGTACACAGATAGATATGACACGCGGCGCAATCTTAGATGGTGAAAATCTTATCTGAAATTTGAAATTCAAATGAAATTTCAAATTTCAAATTTATCTGAAATTTGAATTCCGAAATGTATCTGAAATTTGACATTTTGAATTTATCTGAAATTTAAAACCGAAAATCTTATCCGATATGAATAGTATTGACACGTAGGAACCCAAAAATCGTATCCGAAAATATTATCCAAATTAATTGTTTAAGTAAACAAAATTGTGAAAAAAATAAAAAAAATGAATAGTAATTGCCATGGCAAGCCCCAACTGTTGGAAACACATTTTGCTGGAGGGGGGCTAGGGCAGCCACTATTCACGTGAATAGTGCCTGCCCTAGGACTAATCTTGCCATGGCAAGAGTCAACTGGTGAAAGTGCTCTAAGGACCCCCTGAAAGTGCAGCACCATATCATGGAATCGTAGGTGGAGTGGAGTTGTTCGTCAAGTTGCTCCTTTTTCAACTCCCCATTGCTGGGTTTCGGATCCCACAAGTGCTTCTTTAGGTGCTTCTTCAACTTTTCTTTTTTGTGATCATAGAAAACCCAAAAACTTTTTTTTTTTTTTAAATTAAAAAAAAAAGTAAATTTCATTAACTGGGAGTATTGATCACAATAAAGTCATGAGTAGTACAATTCATTAACTGTACATGCCCTTCTTCTAATCGGTTCCCAACTCTATTTCCATGTGACTTCTCCATCTACATATTTTCTTTTTTTATTTACTAGACAAAAGTAAAAACAATAAAATCAAGAATTTGTTATCTGGTCATTATTTGCAGGGAGGACCTTTTTTTTTGTCGGTCAGGCCCCTAAAATGTCAAGATCAGCCTTGAGTATCCAAGTAAACATTTCAAACAAACTAATTGAACGGAGGGTAATGTCTGTGATTTAGTTGAGTGCGTGTACTAGTTTGTCGAACTTTAAAAGATTGCGTATCAATTTAAAATCGACTTTATAATTTGGAGAGTTTTATCTTATGTACTTAATCTTTAGAACATTACGTGGCAGATAAATTATATGACAATGTTTAACTTATTTAAAGTAAATAAACTTTGAAGTGAGACCTTAATTAAGAACACCCATGTAAAATCGATTGGAAAATATGTGAAGGGGAAGACTGCCTGGCTAGCTCAACCGAAAGCTTCAATTCAAGGCAAGGGATCGTCAAGGACAAGTGTGGCATGATTAAGACCTTTATGATTTTCTAAGTTGTCAATGACTTATATAAAAATATCGTGTGAGAGAATGATTTTGCGTAATACTATAAAAGAAGCTTAAAATGGAAAATAATGATAATACAAAATACAAAATTTGTAACTCAAATGGTTAAGAGTATTTATGCATGCACTCGAGATCCTAAGTTCGATTCTTTCCTCACTCAATATCACTTGTGTAAAAATAAAAAAATAAAAACACCAACTCATTAAGAAACTCTTTACTAATCCAACTGTCCTAACCATAATTAAGCTGCAATATAGTCTAACAGTCCTACCAAAAAATGATCTATATGTAGTGATAAGTTGGTGGATGCTGTGTTTTCATTTCATGTTAAATTATGGAAGGCAGATCTTAATAAATCCACTCCAACCTTCCTTATCACAGTTTTCCTTGACCACCAGTTAACCACATTGGACATGGTGCATGGCAACTGGCAAGTCACATGCTAGCTCTTTCCAGAAGGGCGTTGGCCAATCTTTTTTCATGATTAGTCTTCATCCTATATATTATCTTGAAGACTTTTTTTTTTTTTTTTTAATTTTAAAAAATCTATAATTTAAACAGTTCGCATTAATGAAGAGTGTTGAAGTACTAATCAATTGGTATGTTGACAAATGGAGTGCTTACCATGATATAAGCTTCTCTTGTTGATAAGAATTAGATATATTTTGCTGGGATTTGTAACTTAAATAATTAAGAGTATTTATCTCTGTATATAAGGTTTTAGGTTTATTTTCTTATCTTCTAATATCGCTTGTAAACAAAAAATATAGACTTTTTTTTTAAAAATCTAACAAGCAAGGGAGATTCAATCTTAGCTGAGAATTAGTTCTCTCTCTATTGCCAGTAGGGTCTAATCTAATGCAAGGGGCTTTAACTTGCAAATCATAAGTCTTAAGTTTGAACCCCTATAACATCATAGTTGTATGTGTATGAAAAATCTCTCTATCCTATAATTTAGACAATCATTTATATTAAAAAAAATACATAAACGACGGAAATTCAAACTTGAGATTTCTTTCAACTTTAGAATAACATTAAACAGTTAATAGAACACATAATTCTCCAATTTTATAACCATATATATATATATATCATTTAAAACCTGGCAAAGATAATTTGGACACTACTTGTTATCATAAATAAATGAAAAGTAAGTGTTAAAGTATTGAGAGGAGAAGAACGTAGAGCAAAGGAGTTGAGAGAGAGAGAGATTGTCAAACTTTGTATGTGCAAGCTTAGGGTATTTTTTTTATAACTTTTTCTTAAAGAGAAAATTCTAACTTAAGATCTCTTCTAATATTTTGGAAGAGAAGTCACACTAAATAATTAATTAATTGGTTGTAAGCTTATTTTTATATATTATACATTATAATATATATTATTATTAACGAACCAATTAATTAATAATAATATATATTGAGGTTTAAGTCGCTTAATGGTAGAAAACTAGTGAAGTGATTGGACTTCTGGCGGCAAGTATAGTTATTTGTTAATTGTTGTCTTTGTCAGATGTGTCGGTGAGGCTTGTCTTTATGTACGTTAAAATCTCATTTCAATTAGTCCATAACATCTGTCATATCATATATATCTCGATCAACTCCATAAATACATACAATCCTATTACGATACAATAAGAATTTTACAAGCACATAGCGACGGAAAATACTTCCACCCTTTTATGTAAGTATGAGTTTTTATATTTTTGTAAATAGTAATGTCATATGTGTGTATAAGTTTTTTTATTTTTTATTTTTAATAAATTATTTTTGTATATATGTCAAATTGTGATTCATAAAAAAGATGAGTATCTCCTAATAGACAAGAAGATAAACAGTATCCCACAGTTACACATAATTGCCATAATATATATATATTTTTTAATCCCAAACTTTCTTCCTTTTGTCTTTATGATCTTGTTATGATCTGTCATGCTACCAATTTTTCTTTGTGGTGTCATTTAGGGGTAAACGTTTAGAATTTAAAATCTAATACATGCTGTCCAACTAGAGATATAGTTAAATAGAACTTTAGAAGACTGTAGTTTTGACCATAAACACAACACAACAGAAGTTTTGAAGATCAACTTGGGTTATTTTTCCCCTTTAATGGCAGCCATAAATGTAGTTCATAATTCAAGTATGAATTGTGAATTAGATTTACCCCGTCTGTGATTAAATCTGAAAGTGAGCTTTTGCATTTATGAATTTTTATTGAAAGTATGGACCACAACGATATCGACATAACAGTTGAACACTATTTGCCTCTCTTTCTCTTGGGCTCAGACTCAAATATAGAATAAGTTAAAAAAACCCAAAAACTCTTGAGATCTAATCTCCCTCCTTTCTTTTTTTGCCTCCTCCCTCCCCTTTCCTTTTAAGGAAGTACCAGAGCGTCTCACTTTGGATCCTTTCATACTAAAGCAGGGATCTTTATGGACCACTGGCTGACTTACCCACTTCGTTATTCGATCAAAACTCAAGTAAGCTCTTGCTCCAATTTTCACTTTGCAAAAAGTATTGATCTTTTGCTGGATCTGGGTGAATTTGCATTCTGGGTTTGGTTTATTTGGTGGGTTTTAATGCTTACTGTTATGAATTTGGTAGTTTTTTTAGTGCAAGGGTGAAGGGTTGTTGAGGAGATTCTATAATGCAAAATGTAATTGAATTTTTGTCCCGGATCTGTGAGTTAAACTTCATTGAGTGTTGTCATTGTTTCCCTTTCAATGCAGTGGAGAAACATGGACCAACATCTATTTTCGTTTATATATATTTTTTCTGCTTATGCTGGATCAATCACTTTCATTGCTCTTTCATTGCTTAGTTGCCAATTTACCAGATACAATTGTACCTGGTTAGCATCAAGTAGCTTTTCCCGCTTTATCAATTAATGGTCCATGGGTGTTTCTTGGACGTTTCAACTCTTGTGAGGCAAATTAGCAACTTTACATTTATTTTGACATTACCGGGGTGATTAGGAATAGCTGTTAGTTGACAATTTTTTTTTTTTGTGATTCTAATAGATGGTGTTTGAGTGGTAAGATCCAATTTTTTTTTTCTTCTCTGTGCCCTTAATTATTTAAATTTGTTTTGTATGATTACTGGACTGCTTGAGTATTGTATCTTGATTTCCGTTCTGAAGATTTTCATTGCCAAGAATGAGCAAGAATATCTTTTCGTTTGTTCTTTGCACCTTTGTTCCTTGAGCTTTTGAACTGAGTATGCATGCAACAGCAGAACTAGCACCTCCTATTATGCCCGGATGGGCTGCAATTTTTGATGGTGTTGTTTGGTATTGTTTTACAGGTTTATTGTATCTAGTCTAATGGATCTTTAAGAAATTTGTGGCATTGTCTTTCATATAAGAGCTTTGGAAAGGCAACGCTTGGCATTTGCAACAGAGAATTACATAGCAGATATTTTTGGGTAGAAGAACTTCAAAACTACGTAAATGACGCGGGGGAGATCTGATCTGTCTCAAAAGAAGCGTATAATCACATCTCTGTGTGTTTTGGGAATCTTTCTTGGTTTCCTGTATGTATATCATGGATCCATTTTTGGCTCTCAAAGTCATGGTGCATCAGCACTAGAATATGGTAGCAGATCCTGGAGAAAGCTCGGTTCATCTTATTTGGGAGGGGATGAAGATAATGATAGCAAGCAGGATGAATCTTCAACAAAATATGGGCAGGAAGATGGAGAGGAGGATGTCATTGTGAAGAGCTTCCCTGTGAGTTCTATATTGCTAAACTCTGTATCTTCTTCTCCTCCCCCTCCCCCACGAAAAAAATCCTCCAAAAATATTTGATTTTAACCTGTAAGCTTTGGACTGTTTTGTTTGACATGTAGTGTCCTTGTTTCATTTGTCTACTCATGATTTTTAAAGGTTTGTGATGATCGGCATTCAGAACTTATTCCCTGCTTAGACAGAAATCTTATATACCAAATGAGACTGAAGCTGGACCTGTCTTTGATGGAGCACTATGAGAGACATTGCCCTGCTCCAGAACGGCGGTACAATTGCTTGATTCCTCCTCCACCAGGGTACAAGGTATTGTTGTGTTAAAGCTGAGTAGAAAAACTGGTGTTTATTATCTTCTTATTCTTGCAGTTATCTTCTATTCCCAGATTATGTTGATAGTAAACATTCCTGTTCTTAACTTCATCTACAGGTCCCAATCAAATGGCCCCAAAGCAGAGATGAAGTATGGAAAGTAAACATACCTCATACTCACCTTGCACAAGAGAAATCTGACCAGAACTGGATGATTGTAAAAGGTGAAAAGATAGTGTTCCCTGGGGGAGGCACACATTTTCACTATGGAGCCGATAAGTATATTGCTTCAATTGCAAATGTAAGATTGCTTCCACTTTGTCTTTTTCAAGAAAAGTATTGGTGGCTGACATTATCTCTTTAAATATCTTTGTGAACTTCAACTTTACTTTGGCCGTATAGGATCTTGCGAACTTTTATATACCCATTTCCTATTGATTGAGTGCTTGTATTTCCATATTTAGAATTTCAGCTCCTTTGGTACATTTTATACATCTTGTGTTGCATGGATGAAGCAATAATGATTATGTTGTTTTCAACTGGCAGATGCTCAACTTTTCAAAAAACAATTTAAACAATGAAGGAAGGTTACGAACAGTTTTTGATGTTGGTTGTGGAGTTGCAAGTTTTGGAGCCTATTTGCTATCGTCCGATATCATGGCAATGTCCTTGGCACCCAATGATGTGCATCAAAACCAGATCCAATTTGCTTTAGAAAGAGGAATTCCAGCATATCTTGGTGTTCTAGGAACCAAAAGGCTTCCTTACCCAAGCAGATCCTTTGAACTTGCCCACTGTTCCCGTTGTAGAATTGATTGGCTTCAAAGAGATGGGATCCTTCTTCTTGAGCTGGATAGGTTGCTCCGACCAGGAGGCTACTTTGCATACTCATCACCAGAAGCATATGCACAAGATGAGGAGGATCTTAAAATATGGAGAGAGATGAGTGCCCTTGTGGAACGCATGTGTTGGAGAATAGCTGCAAAAAAGAACCAAACTGTCATTTGGCAAAAACCACTAACAAATGACTGTTATATGGAAAGAGAACCTGGTACTCAACCTCCTCTCTGCCGATCTGATGATGATCCAGATGCAGTATGGGGTGTGCCAATGGAAGCTTGCATCTCAACATACTCTGATCGTGAGTGTTTCCTTCGTATGTTTTATTTTTTACATCAACGGAAACTGGTTTGAATAAACTTTTATTTGGTTAGCAATATCGTTGTGCGATTTAAGGTGATACTGGCATATTTCCAATAATTTGGTTGTTTATATGCCAAAAATAGACAAAATCAACATCGGGAATGACTCGAAGGGCACATGAGGAATGCAGGAATGATCTTCATAGCAATGTCCTTGTATAACTTCTTCAAATAACTATGGTTAGATATCTAGATTCTAGACAACACAAGAGAACAAAAAAATTGAAATTAAGAGTAAATGGGCTGTGTGCCACCTGGGATGGGAAACAAGTTTGTTTGTTACTATATTTGTCATCACTGTTTGAGAAAAACAAAAAACGAAGAAATTGTTATCACTGCACAGTATATTTTTGAACTGTTCTACATTTTATTGTTTTGTCCTAGATTTGGTTCTTTTTAATATGATTGTTGTGTGTTCCAGAAATCATGATTGTGATTGTGATCCCAAAACCTCTGAAAATGTTTTTTTAACACTTAACACAAACTGGTCTTCTACGGCTCTCAAATTTGAGGTGCCAAAAAAGATCTGGTCATAACAATTAGCGGTGATATTTTCATTGTCATCATTATTCATGACCTGCTTTGAAGATCTAGTGATTTCTTTTTCTTTTTTCTTTTTTCGGTTTTCCATATTGTTTTGTAGATTTATGTGAATGTCTTCCTTCCCATCTATATAGGTCATTATTTTCTTGTTGACGAATACCTAAACATAAGCAGCATTGGTTTTCAAACTATTTAAAGGAAAAACCATTCATAATTTTATGGGGATGCCTTGTCAAGTAGATTTAACCTGGCTATGGATGGATCTGTCTGCTAACCAATGTTTTTTCTTGGCATAATCAGATGACCATAGGGAAAAGGGGAGTGGATTGGCCCCCTGGCCAGCTAGATTGACAGCTCCTCCTCCTCGACTTGCTGATTTTGGCTATTCAAATGAAATGTTTGAAAAAGATACGGTACAATTGCAAGCACTCTGTTTACACGTTTTAGATTGTAATTTTGCACTGTTTGCCTTATGGATGTACTACTCAGAAACATGTTAAATGATTTCATTGCTTTGGTATTGCTCTTATTGTGCAGGAACTTTGGCGACACAGAGTTGAGAATTATTGGAATCTCTTGAGTCCGAAGATCGAATCAAACACTCTGAGGAATGTGATGGATATGAAATCAAACATGGGGTCGTTTGCAGCTGCTCTGAAGGACAAGGATGTTTGGGTGATGAATGTTGTCCCTGAAGATGGACCAAATACACTTAAGCTGATATATGACAGAGGCCTTATAGGCTCCGTTCACAGCTGGTATGCAAATCAAGTTACGGAAATATGTAAAGCATGTCATTTTGATGAAACAACTCATTTAATATTATATCCATTTAAATTCCCATCATGTTTTTTACACCTCGAGTCATAGAACTTTATAGAACCTTCATGTTAAGTAAGGTTGGGTATTGTTGCCTTTCTAGACTTAGTGAGCAATATAGATCCATTTAGGGTGTTAGAAAATATCTAACTTGGCTTAGTGACTGCAAGCGGCAAACAATCTTTGAAACTTTGTCTTCATATGTTCCTAACTCAGTGAACCTATTTCATGTTAATCGGTTAGATGATTGATTTACATCTTTTTCTCATTTTCCAAAATCATGCCTTAGAGATTATTAGGATAAAAAGAAGATTCAGATTGCATTAGGATTTGTTGTATTGTGATTAACTGGAGTGTCTACTTTGACAGGTGTGAAGCCTATTCGACATACCCCCGCACTTATGATTTACTCCATGCTTGGACTGTATTCTCTGACATAGAAAAGAAAGAATGTAGTGCTGAGGATCTGTTGCTTGAGATGGATCGCATACTCCGGCCTACTGGTTTCATAATCATCCGTGACAAACAATCAGTGGTAGATTTCGTTAAGAAGTACCTAACGGCATTGCACTGGGAAGCAGTGGCAGTAGCCGACTCCAGTATAGATTCAGACCAGGATGGAGACGACGTTTTGTTTATTATCCAAAAGAAAATATGGCTGACAAGTGAAAGCCTCAGGGATTCGGAATAGGAAAATGCCCTCTTGGGTCCCTGTTTCAGTTTCCCATTATTTATCTGCTGCTTCAAGGGATTAAAAGCGTGTCCCAAGCGGTGATCTAGTAACAGTAAATTTTGTAGCATTAAATGAAGTTTACATCATTTCTTTTTTTTTTTTTTATATTTATTTTTCTTTTGGGTATTGATTTTATTTATAAAGCAAAGGACTAACTGCATCTATAGGCTACTCTTCAAATTTTTTTTTTCTCTCTTTTTGGATTTTCTGTAAGCTACTTTGCTATTCATTAATAATCAAATCATATGGCTTCCAAATTATGAAACTTAGAATTTTCTGCTTTGCCAATGTTCTTCTAGACTCAGTATTTCAGTTCATGCTGTTTTTTTCCCTTGTCCTTCTCTATTTTGTTATTTGAGGGAGACAGGATCGTAAATGCCATCATGGTCTCTGTATCATGATAAAGACATGCTATACTATGCTTTCAATTATGGCAATAATGTAATCAGCTGACGATAGTGGCAAACTCCCATAGTTTCTAGATAAACAAGAAAAAAACTGTGAAAAAATGCTCTTGTTTATGTTATTTGGATGGTCCTATAAATGGTATCCTGGGTGTGCATAAGTGTCAAAGAATTCTCAATAGTGTAAAGCAAAATCTTTTGGGAGTCGGGACATCCTATAAAATTAAAACGATACAGAGAAGATTAGCATAGTCTATGTGCAAAGATGACATGCATTCATGACATGCAATCGAGAAAATCTGAGCAACAAATGCTTTCTTTCTTCATCAATATTTTATATGAGGATATTGTTTGCCTCCGTTATAAGAAGATACTTCTCCTTTTTGCAAATCACAATTTAATGCATATACAAAAATAATTCATTAAAAATACAAAAAGAAAAACTTTTGCACACATGTCACACTGCTATTAGCATGAATGTAGAAGTTTCTATTTACATAACAAGAGGGAAGTATTTTCCAAACCTGTCAAATTTATGTGCTAAAAATTGAATCTGATTGAACTTGACAAAAGTTCCTTTCTTGTTTAGTTTGATTCTCTTTCTTCCACATTATTTGACTGGACCTCTCGAACCTATACACTTGAGCGCACATCCATGCCATGGTATGTAATGGGCCAACGCCAACTCACCATACCATAATGCCCATCATAGAAGACAGATTGTTCCTGTTTGAAGGAGGAGGCTCTCAACAAAACAGCTAATAACATGAAAACAAATCCAATCATTCAACAAAAATATAAAGTAAAAACTGATAGAGAGAGTTGTACATCAACAAGCACAACTTTTGCACCTGTATCAAACTGTAATTTGTGTATAAGGAAGAATGACTTCTTTTAAGTAAATAGTCGGATATTTCTTCAGTTTCTTTCTCTACTTCGATACAGGGTTTTTCAATGCTTGTGTTTCTTTTCGTGTTGGTACCGTGTTTATGTTGAAAGCGACCTCGTTTAGACGTTTAAGGTTAAGTG
This sequence comes from Prunus persica, assembly GCF_000346465.2. Lineage (NCBI taxonomy): Eukaryota > Viridiplantae > Streptophyta > Magnoliopsida > Rosales > Rosaceae > Prunus > Prunus persica. Next base: position 2,893,964 of record NC_034009.1, read on the forward strand.
TGTTGGATTTGAACTTCATAACGATTTTCTGCAATTTTCTTTCCAATGTTTCAGAAAGCATACGGATATTTGTATGTATTTTCTTTCATTAGCCAAAGGCCCCAAACAAACACAAAGCTCTGGCTCTTGCATGTGTAATGTCTAAGATACATGTAATGTTTTATTTTTGTACAAGTCACAACCACTTCATTTATGTGGACATCTACCATGTTTTTGACTTGAATCTCCCCATTCAACGGGACACAGACGACCCCATTTTGAGCTCATGGCCCTTTCTATGGAGGGCTACAGAAATTCTCATTTCTCTTTGTCCTTCCTTTTTGTTCTCTTATGTCGTTTGGATTGAATTTTCCCAAAGACAGCAGCATGTAGTTGTTGTTGTCAGCCATGTAAAACGACATGTGGCAAGGAAATTAAACTACAACCTTTTGGATTTGTCTTGCCGTTCGGCCAGAAGAATATGATTTTGAATTGGGCCGGTTCTGGTTTAAATATTTGAGAAACAGTTAATTGTGTTTAGTTCTCATATCTACGTAGCATAGTGGCTTGGTTTAGTTTAGTTTCTTCACCGATTTTCTTTTGTTATACAATCGATATTAGGAGAGCAGGGTTTTTTCACATACCCACACACTGCGAAAAAAATTTGAATCTGAGACTACTAATTTATAAGTCAAGGACCTAGACCCCGTTGACGTTTCTCCATCAAAATACATGCCAAGATAAATTAATTGTGTCATGTTCAATTATTCCTTTAAAAAAGTGACAAATTCCATAGCCTTCCCAAAGTCTTCCTTCCCCTCTGCGTTCAAATTATAACGCATAGACTTTGATTTACTGAAAATAGGCCATAACGATGCCCTGGCTATAAGGGAACCCTCCACTCAATTCAAGTTGCCAATGTTGTTGGACAAACCATGTTGTGGGGCTGTCTCTGCCTCATTTCATGTCTCTAGTACATTATTGAGTAGTAGTTTGTCGTAAATAATATATAATATTATTGTTATTTTAATAATAATAATAATAATGATAATCTCACTCACAATTTTATAATGAATTAATATCCCCAATCAATAAAATAAAAAGGAATTAGAAGGAAAAGAAAATGTCACGTCCCTTAAAGAGCAGGATTGTCACTAAAGTCAACCACATTTTCTGCTTTACAGCTACTACATTGAATGAAACCCTACTTATTGTAAGCTTTGTTGAATTAACCTACTACCTCATGGAGCGAAATACAATGTAATAGAAAGTTGTTGAATATTAATCTACTTCTAAATGCACTTTTTCAAATGGAATCTTGTTATTTGGAACTGTAGAAAGGAAAATCCTTAGAGGAAGAGTAATAATAACTATATATTTAAGAGCAGAATCATGAATTTTTTAATGGGTGAGCTAGCAAAAGTTATTGTGGTGGTACTAACAGTTTCTATAGTTTTTCTAGAAATAAAAATATACATGAAATCATATAAATCACGCTAGTTGTAAACACAAGAAGAAAAAATAGAATTAGAGCCATATTATTCACGAAAGGGTGAATTTTATTCAGAAAAATGCTTGTCTTTTGGAAATACGTTAATGGAAAATGATTAAAATTGATGTTTGGGACAAACTTTAACACCAAATACAAATGTGGAAGACCTTTGACTATGACTATTGGTGTGGTAGCACTGGCGGACCTATGAATTTTTTAACCGATGTGCAATTTTGAAAGGTTTAAAACTCTTTGGGGATTGAACATCTAAGGTTTTTTTTACCTAGATTGACCTTAGTTCCCTTCATGCATTCATATCATACATGAAAAATTATTTTATGTAAAAATATTGACTAAGTATGAAAAAATAGTTTTTCAGAATAATCATTTTCTCAAGTTAATTTTTGGCGGCTTTTATCCCTTACACATCAAATAAGAAAACTTGATTTTATGGGATTTTAGTATGAAGTATATATTGACTTAATGAGCCTTCATTTTTAGCCTAAATCGTATTTAACTAAAACCTATTTTTCATATTTTGATTTAGTGGGAATTTGATTTTCTAGTATTTTTATTTGAATCCAATTTTTTTTTGGGGGTGTGGGGGGAGGGGGGAGGAGAGGGGGGGAACCTTCCTTATTTACATTGTAAACTTAAGTAAATGGAGTAATATAAAAATAAATGAAAGTAAAAGGACAAAGACATTTACTTAAATGCTAAAAATGGAAATAAGGTAATCTGTATACATAGAGTGCACCACCACCAGCTGAGCAAAAGGGCAATTTGAAGCACCTACAATAGTTTTTCTGGCTATAAAAGATGCTTAATAGGTCCGCTATTGTGTGGTAGGATATGCAATTGTATTTTTTTTTTTAGTTTAAAATATTAGGCCATATATGTTTAATTATTTTTTTCCCCAAAACCTTCCCTAGGCTACGGCCCAAGGCAGCCCTTGGGTTAGTTCTGCCCATGTATATATTAAATTCATTTAGAAATGTTTTAGTTAACATTATATATTTGCTTGATCGGATTATTAACAAAACACGAGTTCTTACTTATAAGAGAAGGAGGAAAGTATTTTCCTATTTCAAATACTTTGGTATAGACCATAAAAAGTCCAACTATTTGTTGGAGTCCTGACAGATTATTTTGGTTACATTAGCCGTTGACATATATTGCATTCTTTTATATGGACGAGGGCAATGACATGGTCACCATCCTACTAATGACAAGTCTCCATTAGGGCATTAAGTCACACAATAACCAAAAGGCATTTCAAGGGGTACATATATGAAACCACAAACCTCATGAATTACGATGAAGGATTAAGATCCATATATATATATATATATATATATATCATGACATGGAGCCTAGGGTTTTCAATAGTAAAGTGAGAGGGTCCCAAGTCACAAACGAAAAAGCAAAGTATGGATATGGACATGTGACCTCATGTGATTTTGGATGGTGACATTGTTTTCGGCTGCCTTGTCATGCAAATCCCTTTTGTGATAACTAGCAAGAGAGCTTTTAGAAGGAGCTAAGCCAAAAAGGAAAGTGATTGCAGAGAAATGCTTTTAGGGTGCCCCATGTCAAAGGATTTGCAGCATTTCAGGCGGAAGTCAAGGGATTGAATATGTATCAGTGATAGTCATTGTTTAGGTGAAGAAACTTCGAAAAAAAAAACAAAAACAAAAACAAAAGTCATTGTTTTGGGCAATTATTCTGGACAGTTTCCTAATGGATATGTCATTATTCTTAGTGGTCCAGCTAAGCATATGCTATAATCTAATAGCACCGTTATTGGATAAATTATTTTCATATTGGTAATGTTTTTGTTGTACTTTGGTACATTGCATTGAATCACACTCTAATAAGATTAACTGCACTAAACTGGATTGTATTATACTATCCAAGACTAAAAGTTGAGTGCAAAGGTACATAATTAGAATGTGTTATCTGGCATCTGGGTAGCTAGAATAGTGAAGTGACAGAATCCCAACTCACTTGTATAGTTGTAATTTGTACGTGGGTTATCGAAAGAAATCGCATTGTTGGAGTCACTTCACAATCTAGTTTAACGATTTGAACCGTCTAAAGTTTAGATAATATATGTATATTAAAGAAGCATTTCTACAAAAACTGAAAATCATTTGTCCATTTGATTATCATTAGGAACAGTTTGGATTCATTGTGTTTGTTCATTTACAAGAATTGAACCTACATGCGGTCCCTTTGAAAAAAATTTAAATGGATCCCTCAGACAGTCAAACTAGTAATTTCAACTACTAAGATCACACAAAAATTCTCTTTTTTGGTCAATGAGCACATAAAAAGATTAGTTTAAAGAAATAAGAAAGATTTTCCATGTCCAAGAAGATAATATACTTTTTTAAAATGGAAATTTCATTAGTGCGCTTACAATATCATTAATGCATCACACAAGTTAGTTTTTGTTTTTCAAATTTACCCTTATTAAATGTATTAATTTTTTATTTGATTACATTCAATAAGAGTAAATTTGGAAAACAAAAACTAATTTGTGTGATGCATTAATGACATTGTTTTAAGTGTAAGGAAAGTGACACTTGTCATGAGAAGAAGGGAGAAGGTCCAAAAGATAAGGTTAGAGAGAAGGTTCCTAGCATTCCTGTTAGTTGTTTACTCGAGCCTCTTGTTTTAGTTACTTGATCCTTATTAATTGAGGATGTAACTGTGTAAGACCTCGTTTGGTTTACAGAACGGATTTTAGGGGAAATTACTTTCCATGTCATTTCCTAAAGGATGAGAAATGAAGATTCCTTTTCCATGTTTGGTAATCTTGGAAAAGTAACTAAGAAATACCACTTTATTTCCTTTCACATGTTTGGTCTGTGTAAGAATGTAAAACAAAATTTGTTTAATTTTTCAATTATACCCATATGAAATTAAATAAAAAAAGAATGCATTTAATACTATATTGTAATTCTAAATTATTAATAGGGACAATATGATCATGAAAAAAGTGTATTTAGTGTTGGCTTATTGTGTAACACTTAAGGCTCCGTTAGTGAGTGAGTTGCCTCAGCCTCCAGAACATCGGAAGGTGGTGCAAGCTGTGCGGAAGGAACCCAGATATGGGGTGGATGGAAGCAAACTATAATGGAGCTTGGGTAGTAAAAACTTCGAAGGTCAATGAGATATGCGGTATGAATCAGCTCTCGTTGCTGAGGTTGTGTTATCAGTTCAGTTTTGTTAGCTTATCAACAGGGTGGTTTCTCTCGAGTGGTGGTTGAGTCTGATTCCCAAATGGCCATATAGATGGTAAATAGGGAACGGGCGGTGGATGTGGAGGTGGAGAGCAAGGACAGAACTACACTATGGCTAGAGTGGGCTCTAACCTAGTGCAAAGTTTGGGAAAAAATATATTTAATACTAATTTTTAGGCATTATACCTCATTTTACAAAAATTAGCCCAATCCATCTAAGCAAAATTAGCATGTCCTATCCAAACATATCTCCAGTTAGCTTCAAGTTTTCTTCTATGAGAAAATAAATGGAATTTTATTTAAATCCTTACCCATATAAGAAATAATAGTCCACCTTTATAAAAATTTCTGGTTCATGCCTTGGTGGAGAGTATCTTTTTCGACATCCAGGTTGCAAAATGAGAATTCCAAGAAGTATTGTTTGGTTTTTCCCCTTGCAGTTGTAACAAAGCTGCTCACGAGGTAGCTTCTTTTGCATGTAGGGAAGGTGATAGTTTTTATTGAGACTTTATCCCTCCAGCATGGTTGTTTAACACCTTGGTTAGCGATGCTAATGTAAGCAGTTGGCGTCAATAAAAGTTTCCCTTTTCTTGGAAAAAAAAATCTCATACTCTTCCACACCGTAATAAGGTCCAAACATCCGCATAAGAGAAAATCTATATATATAATTATTGTATGATAAATCATATTATAGTGTCTACCACAAATGAATTTGGTTAAGTCTTTGAACAATCAATATGTCTTTTAGTTGAAATGATACAAACCAACCAATGTCTTTTGGCCATTATGCTCTCTATTATACTTCATGTTGCTAACATACCAAAATATGTCATAAATTATGTACTCTCTCTTCTCCCCAACAATCACACAATTTTCTTATAGAATTTTGCTATTTGTAGATTTCAAACTTTGTTGTATCATGAAAGTGATTTGCCAAGAATTCGTTAACAAACTCAATTGAGTGGGCATTAAGCGCTGCAACTCCCACTACCACTGCCACTTCCAACCTCCTCTGAAATTAGGACAAAGGAAATGATTCAAATCATACCTCAAAATCGTTTTCCATGTCAATCTCTACAAATTAGAAATACCATACAAGATGACAAATTTGAATTGGAGAGTTGGTCCATTGACTTAAACAACTCTATATGTTTTATGGATCTGGCTTCTCTCCTAATATATATATATATATATTTAGAATAAACGATAGTTATTATTGATGAACAAACAAAAGTACAAAGCAATTATGGTGCTAAATATGAATAAATATTCTCTAGTGACCAAATACAATAATATGTTGAATTGATCTAGAGAGAATCACGCACGACCCAAAAAACCACTAAAATCTCCGATTCAGCAACCATAAGCACATATACTCATACATGCAATACAAATCCGCCTCACAAAGGCAGAAACGGTAAATTCGTATTGAAATTTGAAAGTTAAAAAAAAAAATTCCTAAATAGAAAACAAACCACAACAAACTCTAAAGAGTTCTTGAAAATTATTAGATTAAAACAAACTAAGAAGTAGAATCACTGCTCCACATCCTCCTGACGCAACCCGACATCTTCTCCCTTTGCAGCTCCAAACTATGTAGAATGCTAACAACTGGAGCTAAATCCTTGTGCGTGTGGGCCAAAAGACGGCGACTATATCATGATGACGACAACGTTTCATGTCAACTGCTTCCACATCACAAAACCTAATCTTTTACTTTATTAAAGCTCATATTTGGTCTATAATTAAGTTGTGAATTTATTCAATTATTCCTTTTCGGACCGCCCCAAGCTGGGAGATATTTGATTGATACAATTAAGCTTTGATTCGACAAGAAGATCTGTCTTACCCATTTTTACAGGTAAAGGTAAAACTTGAACTTAACTATTTCCACATTAATCTCCACCAAAAATTGTAATACTACCATAAATATTTTAGATAGAAAAATAAATTTAGAAACAGAAAAATGCACACAGACACAGAGTCAGACAATCCCTGAAAAAAGAAATAATAAAAAACTGATATAAATTAATAGATAGAGAGAGTGATAGAGCTAACGAAAAGAGTCAAAGGAAGTTGCAACTTTTGAAAAAGGGCAGAAAAAAAAAAAGAAAAAAGAAAAAAGAAAGAAAAGGCAAAAGAGAGAGGGAATGAATGAATGGGGGAGGCATCAGAATCATAACTCATGACATGAACACACCAAGTGCTCCTCTCTCTCCTCCACTTCCCCACTTTCTTCTTCAACACCCAACAAACTCTCTCTCTCTAGGGTTTTACTTTCACCACATCTCGTGTTGTACCATTGCCTCTGCTGCACTTTTCCTACGGTTCGTACGCTACACACACACACTCTCTCTCTCTCTCTCTCTGTGTTTTTCTCTCTCCTGAATCCAACTCTGTAGAACCCAAGTTCCTGATTTGCTTTTGCTTCTTTGCGTTATCTAAATTTGGGATTTTTGTATGACTCTATCACTGTCGCTCATTGTCTAATCTGGTCTGATTTACTTTGTTGTTCCTTTAATTTTATTTTGTTGGTTGATTGAATTTATGGGCTTGGTTGGTGAGAAATTTAGGAGTGGAAAGTGGTTTACTTGTAGCGTATGTCATTGGGTACTTTGGTGTTGAATTTATTGGATCATAAAGTAGGATTTTTTTTCCTGTTCTGGTTGGCCTTGGAGGTTTTGGAAATGGTGAGTTGAGTTTTGGGTTTGCTTGTCTGTTGATTGCTGTGACAATGTGAAATTAGTAACTTTGGGATGGTGGATTTGCTGTTTTTGAAAAGTGTTCTTTGTTTGTGTGTGCTTTTTTAGCTGATTTAAGGGATTGTTTTGTTGTGGTTACAACTGGAAAAAAAATTTAAGTGGATGAAATTTGTGCTTGGTAGGCAGATTCGATAGCTGTTTTTCCAGAACATTGTGCTGAAGCCACTTGTAGGAACTGTTAAGTAGTTATTGAATACCACATCCGAGGCATACTAATTACTAAGGGATCTTGGGTATATAACCAGGCCCTATGAACCCGAATGTTAAACTTCTGCTTAGTTATTTTGGACAAGTATCTGTGTTGTTCCAGTATTTCTCATTTTCTTGATCAGACATGTTCGTGATTTTGTGTCATCTTCTGAATGAGAACGTTACTTGGCATTGGAAACCAACTGGTGTGCGTGTTTGGTTATAATTGGTTAAAGTAGGTATACTTATTGAGGATGCGATTTCAATTATACTTGGTAAGTGACTGATGTTTGGTTTTTTGTCAATGCAGGAAACCTGCATTCCTCAATGCGGTAAACAATGATACATGGATATAGAGATGTTTCTTTGAGACTCTTATTTGATGAATTTTGTTCTCTTTAGTAGCTGGGAGATAAAATGCATACTTAAAAAGACTGGGTTACGTGGGTTGACATTAGTTGAGTGAACGAAATGGAGTTTGCAAGGTCTTGGTTAAAAAAATTCAAGTCCAAGGAGAAGGTGAAGTCCTCAAAGAACAAGGATACTACAGGCAATGGGAAAGAGGGGTCAAAAACACCAACGACGGAAGAAGTGCCTTCAAATGTAACCAAGCAGAAGGTTGCAGCTGCAAAGCAATATATAGAGGATCATTACAAGAAGCAGATGAAAAGTTTGCAAGAGAGGAAGGAGCGGTATGAATTTAATAATTCTCTTTATAGTGGTTGTGTTAGACAGAGAAAACTGTCTGACACAACTTGGTAAACTACTTATTGTTTCTCTTTATAGTGGTGGTGCATGAAAACCATGAAAGCAAGTTGCCTGAGTGTTGAGTTTTCTCCATTTTCGTGACTCGGAGTAATGGTAGATCATACTTTTAATACAGACGCAATGTACTAGAAAAGAAGTTGGCTGATGCTGATGTCTCTGAGGAAGAGCAAAGCAACTTGCTGAAGTACTTGGAAAAGAAGGAAACAGAATATATGCGTATTCAGAGGCATAAAATGGGTGCTGATGATTTTGAGCCACTAACGATGATAGGAAAGGGTGCATTTGGGGAGGTATATCTTTTCTTTTAATAATGTTGTACTGTATCATTTTGTCCTGTTGTATCCATGTACCACGGCATAATTTTTATGTGATTATATTGTATGTGATCATTTCAATAGTGTTTGTAGTCCATAATGGTCATGGCTGCAAATTAAGTTCTATATATATACATGCATTTTTCCTATCTCCTCCCAGAAAAACCAGAAGAAGAAAAACCTTCTCCCCCTTCTATCCTTTTTCATTTTAAATATAATAGAGGGTATTCTGGGAGAGATGGGCAGGAGAAATTTTTTTTTTATAACTCTGTTGGCATTATGGTTATGGTTTGGGAGTTTTGGCATCTGTGCGTGGGTTAGGTCGCATGTCACATCAGCTCTGTTTAGCAGACCACGTTACCAGGCCGGGAGTTAGTTTTCATGTTGTATATTAACTGCAGTTAGCATCCATCTATGAAAGATTATGAAAATATGGCTTTTTGCATGTACAAGCTTAGATTGCATGGAGTTGCAACTTAGTGATTCGTCTGACTGATTTTGGCATATATAACTCATCTTGAGAAATAAAAATGGCCTTTGTTAATACATTTTGTCTTACAACATTGTAATCAACATATTGGATTTTATTTTTTTCTTTTGTGACCTATTTTGTTTCTCTCGTGCAGGTTAGAGTCTGTAGGGAGAAAGCAACTGGCCATGTATATGCAATGAAGAAGCTTAAGAAATCAGAGATGCTTCGTAGAGGCCAGGTATACATTTTCCCAAACTTTTTCTTCAATCTAATATATTTTTTCTTTGGTGGGCTTAGTGCAATAGATATCTTTCTGTTTAGGTTGAACATGTGAAAGCTGAGAGGAATCTACTTGCAGAGGTTGACAGTAATTGTATCGTCAAGCTCTATTGTTCCTTCCAGGATGAAGAGTACTTGTATCTCATTATGGAATATCTTCCCGGTGGAGATATGATGACTTTATTGATGCGCAAGGATACATTGACAGAAGATGAGGCCAGGTTTTATGTTGGGGAAACGGTCCTAGCTATTGAGTCCATTCATAAACATAATTACATTCATAGGTAAATTGATCATAATATTATTATCTCATGGTACATATTTATATGCCTTCTTATCTTATTTTTATGTCCTATCATGAGGAATGTTCCTTTCCATGTTAATATGTTACAGGGATATTAAGCCTGACAACTTGCTGCTCGATAGAAATGGTCACATGAAATTATCGGATTTTGGATTATGTAAACCATTAGATTGCAGTAATCTCCAAGAAAAGGATTTCTCCATGGGAAAAAATCTTAGTGGGGCTCTTCAAAGTGATGGACGCCCTGCAGCACCAAAACGTACACAACAGGAGCAATTGCAGCATTGGCAGAGAAACAGGAGGATGCTTGTAAGTTCTAGTACCATGTTACTGATATGGCTATCATTACTATAGTACTGACAATGTTAATACAAATCCAGCATCCTCTTGTTTAAGTCCTTAAAGTGGAGGATTTGTATCCTACGCAATTACTGTAAATGTTATACTCAACAGACTCCATTGAGAATTTATCATTAAAAAAAACAAGAAGATTTGGGATCTACTACATGAGTCCTTATCTCGAGTAACCATATGGTTCCAAATTCCAGGCTACTTCCTATGCATCTCCATGTACCCCATTTCACTCTGATCTATCTCAAATAGCATTTCCTCATTTTTATGTCAATATAAAAAGATATGCGTGGAAATGTCATATACCTAGAGATATCTCCAGTCCATCCTTTTGGACGTCAATGTGTTTTGGAGTTTTCAAACTGTTATTCATGTTGCAGGCTTATTCTACTGTTGGAACCCCAGATTATATTGCCCCAGAAGTTTTGCTGAAGAAAGGATATGGAATGGAATGTGATTGGTCAGTGTATAAGACTGGTTTTTTTTTTTTTTTTCAAATTTGCCTTTACATGCAGCTGAGATATTGTTAATACTTTCCAGGTGGTCGCTTGGGGCTATTATGTATGAAATGCTTGTGGGGTATCCACCCTTTTATTCAGATGAGCCCATGTCAACTTGTAGGAAGGTAATTTTCAAGGGCACTGGTGTTTACTTTTCATTTTATATGCCAACGTATACCAAGCTATGGCTTTAGGATATATGTGCGGTAAACATGACACTGGTGGGATGCAGTTTTGTACTTATGAATATATCATATATGGAGCTTGCTTTCTGGTGATTGGAGGAATCACACTTTTGGTTATGTCTTAATTGTTTCATTTTCTTACTCTTTATTCACCCATTCTCATTATTTTTGTCCATATTGTCGTTTATGGTTGAACAGTACCTCTTTTCTCATTTATCCAGATAGTTAATTGGAGAACTCATTTGAAATTTCCTGAAGAAGCCAAACTCTCTCCGGAAGCAAAGGATCTCATTAGTAAACTCTTATGTAATGTTGATCAGAGGCTTGGAACTAAAGGGGCAGATGAAATAAAGGTGTTGTGTGGTGTGTCCTATTCTAGATTCTCAAATTTACTGTTAGAATTGGACTGGTAACTGGTGAAATTAACTAGTTGGCCTTGTTATTTTCAGGCTCACTCCTGGTTTAAAGGCATTGAATGGGACAAATTGTATCAAATGAAGGCTGCATTTATCCCCGAGGTCAATGATGAATTGGATACCCAGAACTTTGAGAAGTTTGAAGAGGTAGGTTTTAGTTTCGTATATGTATGTGTATGTACACACAGCATGATTAGCCATTCTTGGGCATGTTTTTGCTAACCCTTTCTGTCCCTTTATCCTTATTTGCTGGTGGTAGGGTGACAACCAGATTGAAAGTTCAACAAGATCTGGTCCATGGAGAAAGGTTGGTGCATATCGTTTCAGTCATATGCATTTTGATTCTGGAGCTCTGCTCTCATAATATTTATATCATTGTATCACATAATGCTTCTGTTGCTTGAGCATTTCGTTAGCTAATCCTGCTTTGTTTCACCTCTCCTTGGACTCTTTCCTGTTTATGAATTTCCTTTCAAACATTGATGCTGCTTGGTTAGAAGAAATTGCTTTACCAAAACTGCAACTTCTTCAACCTCTTTCAAGAAAGTTATTTATAAAAAAAATTTGAATGTTTTCTTTGGAATGAATAATAATTTCCTTTTTTGACTAAACAAAATATATTAGTTCCTTTCTACGCGTGGTGGGCACTTGATTGCAAGACCCTGAGGACATTTATCATAATATAGAAGCAATGGGGTTCATGAGTTTTCCATCGAGTAATATGGTGTCTTTAGTATATGGGTTTGGTCAGTGTGCCCATAATATATAGTGTCATATTTTTAGGAGAATGAGTACTTTTGCATGATAACGAGCTATAGGATTAACATAGGATCTATGTACTTTTTCTGAGTTGTAAATCATGTGTATCATTTTTATAATAAACAATGGTCACTGCTAATATTTTGGTTGCTGTGTCAAATGTAGATGCTGTCTTCTAAAGATGTCAACTTTGTGGGTTACACATACAAGAACTTCGAAATCGTAAATGATAATCAATTGCCTGGGATTGGTATTACCTTCCATCCTTTTATATAGCGTATCTATGTACTCGTTTGAATCGACTTTTCTTAATTGTATGCATTAATTTTTGCAGCTGAATTGAAGAAGAAGAGCACAAAACCTAAGCGGCCTTCCATCAAGTCCCTTTTCGGTAAGATATTCTAATAAGTTGTTTTCCTCGCTCATATGAAATAGTATCCCTTCATGTGCTGCAAAGAGTGAAATGATATATTGTGAATTCTGAAACTGAATGGTTCATTTATTTAATATGTTTGCTTTTGGTAACCGAAGTGTTTGCTTTTTCTTATTGTTCTGGAACATGTGCTAGAATCCTTTAATTATCTTTGGCATAGTCTCCAAAACATAAGGACATTATTTGTTTTGTCGACAGATGATGAGTCTGCTATGGTTGCCAATCAACCTGCTCAAGGAAGCTTTATGAAGCTCCTCCCTCCCCAACTAGAAGCCCCTGAGAAACAGAGTGAATCCCAATGATGTGCACTAGTTTCTCGCATAACTTCCAGTGGCTGTAGAGTTCCAACCAAAGAGAATGTTTTTTCGGTGATTAATTTATCGTTAGATCGGGGCAAAGGCCTCAGAAACCAATGGTTTGGCATATTAGTTAGTTCTTGGGTCTGGGTCTGGTCTGCTATGTTGCTTTTTTGTCACATATTTTCTGCAAAGTATATATTCTTTGAAAATCGTTGTGTATTCTTTATTTTTACTCCCTTTGTCAAGATGCAATGTACAATTGCCACATATTTGTTCATGTATTTAACTTGTGTTGATGATTATCATACCAATGCTATATAATGAAAAGAGTAAATTGGATCATTAGTCTCTTACCTCTTACCCGACTAAATCAGTCCCTTGTAGAGGACAGCAAAACAAGAATGTCATCTAAGGGTTTGGAGTGTACAGAACTCAATATTTAATTCTTACTTTATTGTTATTATTTTTTCTTTTTGTCTTTTTTTCTGTTGGTCTCTGTATTATATTGTTCATTCATTTCATTCCCCAGCTTTTTACTAGGCTTAAAAAATGGTACTTTGAAGAAACAAAATTTGTTTTCTTTAAGGGAAAAGAAGGTTAATCTAACATGAAAAAGACAATGAAAAACGTTCCTTGCTTCAAGTTCATATCCCCCTTACCCTTAGATTATTTAAGACTAGTTTTTGACTCTCTCGTGAAAACATGAAAGAGACCATGAAAACTTAATTGAGTCAAGAAAGAATCAGAGAAAACCCCAATAAGCAAAGGATGGTACGTCGTAGTAGCAAACACTTCTTCAAAATCGTTCATGGAAGACACAGCAACCGAAGTATAAATCTAATCTCGGGGAAAAGATCAAAGAACCCAAAACAACAATGCTTATAGCCAGACAAAAAACCAATCACCAAGAACCCTCCAAAACCCATGAGCTCCATCCAAACACTGCTCAAAACCCTCTTCAAGAATCCCAGCACCATTAAATCCCAGTCCCAGGCCAAACAGCTCCATGCCCAAATCCTCAAAACCAAAGGCCCTTCACCTCCTGACCTGTCCTTTGTGCTCTCTGTTTACTCAAACTTGAACCTCTTACATGACTCCCTCACTCTCTTCAACACCTTCCATTCTCCTCCCACCACTCTTGCATGGAAGTCCATTATTAGATGCTACACTTCCCATGGCCTCTGCCGCCATTCCTTGGCTTCCTTTGTAGAAATGAAGGCTTTTGGCATATACCCAGATCACAATGTGTTCCCTTCTGTGCTTAAATCATGCACATTGATTAAGGACTTGAGGTTTGGTGAGTCAGTTCATGGGTGCATTGTTCGGTTTGGTATGGATTGTGATTTATATACATGTAATGCTCTTATGAATATGTACGCCAAGTTAGAGGCTTTGGCTGAGACTGGTGAGCAGAGGTTTAGTGCGCCCAAGTTGTTTGATGGAATGCCTCAACGAAATCAAGTTAGTAAATTTGGGAGTGATTTAGGTAGTTCTGTGGAATTGAGTGGTAGAACTGTGTCTTTGGAGGTAAAAAGTGAGGGAAGGATGCTACTTTCGGATGGGAATGCAAAGAGAGAAGTGGGTGGTGGTGACACTTTGTATAGTAGTCAATCAAATAAACTGAGTAATAAGTTGCAGGTGCAGGTAATGGGCATTGACAGGAATGTTAATTTGATTTCATCTAGAGAGGCAACTCCTCAAATTGACGCATACCGGGAAGTTGATGATAAATTTAATGGGAACGTTAATAAGGTTTTTATGCATAAGGAAGACCAAAGAGGTACCAAAGTGGACAGCGTGAGAAAGGTCTTTGACTTGATGCCAAAAAGAGATATTGTTTCCTGGAATACAGTGATTGCGGGGAATGCACAGAATGGGATGTGTGAAGAAGCTTTAGCAATGGTCAAAGATATGGGCAATGCCAACTTGAAGCCTGATTCTTTCACTTTGTCTAGCGTCCTTCCAGTTTTTGCAGAATATGTAGATGTTATCAAGGGAAAGGAGATTCATGGGTATGCAATAAGACATGGGTTTGATGCAGATGTATTCGTAGGGAGTAGCTTAATTGACATGTATGCAAACTGCAATCGAATTAAAGATTCACTTCGGGTGTTCAACCTGCTACCTAAGCGTGATGCCATTTCATGGAACTCAATCATTGCAGGTTGCGTGCAGAATAGTATGTTTGATGAAGGACTGATATTCTTTCGGCAGATGTTGATGGGTAAGATTAAGCCTGTGCCGGTATCCTTTTCAAGTACCATTCCAGCTTGTGCTCACTTGACAACACTACATCTAGGGAAGCAGCTCCATGGATATATAATTAGGGGGGGATTTGAGGACAATGTGTTCGTAGCGAGCTCACTGGTGGACATGTATGCCAAATGTGGCAACATTAGGATAGCGAGGTGGATTTTTGATAAAATGGAGCAACATGACATGGTCTCGTGGACAGCCATGATTATGGGATATGCTTTGCACGGTCATGCCCCTGATGCTTTTTCCTCATTTGAGCAGATGGAAGGAGAGGCAGTAAAACCTAACTATGTCTCCTTCATGGCTGTATTGACCGCATGTAGCCATGCTGGATTGGTAGACAAAGCTTGGAAGTATTTTAATAGTATGACTAAAAAATATGATATTGCTCCTGGTATAGAGCACTATGCTGCTGTTGCAGATGTTCTTGGTAGAGCTGGAAGGTTGGAGGAAGCTTATCAGTTTATCTCTAGCATGCATATGGAACCAACAGGAAGTGTATGGTTAACATTGTTGGCTGCTTGTAGAGTTCACAAGAATGTTGAATTGGCTGAGAAGGTTGCTGAGAAAATATTTACAGTTGATCCCGAGAACATGGGAGCTTATGTGCTGTTGTCAAACGTATATTCTGCTGCTAAGAGATGGAAAGATGCAGTGAAAGTGAGAACCTGTATGAGGGATAAGGGCTTGAAAAAGAAGCCAGCCTGCAGCTGGGTTGAAGTTAAAAACAAGGTTCATGCTTTTGTGGCAGAAGATAAATCCCACCCATATTATGATCGAATAATTGAGGCTCTAGATGTCATTTCGGAGCAGATGGAACGAGAAGGGTATGTGCCCAACACAAATGAAGTGCTCCATGATGTTGAGGAGGAGCAAAAGAAGTACTTATTGTACCACCACAGTGAAAGGCTTGCCATAGCATTTGGCATCATCAGCTCTCCTGCTGGGGCAACAATTCGAGTAACGAAGAACATTCGGGTGTGCGTGGACTGCCACGCAGCAATAAAATTTATGTCGAAGATCGTCGGGAGAGAGATGATTGTCAGGGATAATAGCAGGTTTCACCATTTCAAGGATGGAGAGTGTTCCTGTGGAGATTACTGGTGAGATAAACAATGAGATCATGCCAACTTAATTGAAGGCATCTTTTGCCAGACTCATAGTCATTGACACATTTAGGACAAGAGGAGGAATGTTTAGGGAGCAACTCAAATTAGGTAAATTATTTTTTGCAGTCATAATCTGTACAAAAATTTGAGTTTGAAATTCATAAATTTCTATTTATTACATTTACATTTTTACTTGATGAGGGTTGTATGATATGTTCATTATCAATGTTACGAGATTAACATATTTGAAAGGCAATACCGGCCTGACCCATTGGTTGGCCTGGGTTTGACCAAAAACCAAGAGGTTGAGAGTAGTAAAAGTTTTTTCTTTCTATTTTTAGTTCAAGCAATGGTCTAAATTAGGAGAGAGACTTTCATGCACGAGAATAACAAAGTGTTATTTCAAGTCAATTGCGCAATGACATAGGGGATAACTTTTTCACATGTCATTGCATTATTGGTCGGAGATAGCAAAACAGTGCAATCTCAGTTACAAGAAGGTTTTTTGGCTAAACTAGGAGAAGAGGGGGTTTTTCACACACATTACAACATTGTCATTGAAGTTTGAACATGAGATATTACAAGTATTTGTTTATGTTTATATATATATATATATTAATGTGTATTTTTTTTTTTCCCCATTTAGTTTGTATGGGACTGTTGCATTGTCTTTGAAATAAATGTTTTTCATTATGCATATTGAGTAGTTATGGCTTTAGGTAAACCCTACCATCACCCATCGATGCAGAGACCAGAATTCCACTGTCCACAGGCCCCAATCCAAGTTCGGGTCGAATCAGATACCAACTATTTTATATTTGTTCGCACACGCTAATGGAAGCCCTTGACCAAAAAAAAAAAAAAAAAAAAAAAAAAAAAAACACTAATGGAAGCCGCACTTCAATTCCGTGAGTGAGATGCATACTGCATACTCACTGACAGAGCCCCCCTGAAATTTCAATTTCGTATATTATATTTATTTCTTTTTCTATTTCAATTTCAATTTTATTCCTTGCAATGATTTAAGGGACAACCCTTTTAAGCAATAGCACGTTTGTTGCCAAGTTGTCTACTTTTAACATGCTTAGGCAAGCAAGCAAAGGCGAGGCAAGGGTAATACCTACAGCACCAGTTATTATTACTTCTACTATTTCCTACTTTATTTCTTTTGTTATAGTTTAAGACATCTGGGGAGATCTAGGTTGAAGTTGCAGATTTTTGGATTTAATTATGAATCTGAATTATTTTTACTTTACTTTTTATTGTAATCAATTTTTTATGATGATTTGTTTGACCTTAAGCGCTACTTTGCGAGGCCATATAAAACTCATATGCATAATATACATTTTTTATTTTCACCGCATCTAACCATAGTTTGACGTTACCACTTCACATGATTTTTTGAATTATAAAAAAGGCCGAGTCGAACTTAGGATCTCTTCGAATTCATGTTTATAATAACACATTCACTAAAATATAATACGTAATTCACTTTGAGCAATAACACCATGGTTAAAAACTGGTGCCCAAAAAAACTTATGAGACATAATTCATAAGCTAAAAAGAACCAAAAAAGAAAAAGGAAATATCTTTTTTGTCCTCTATTATGATATTATATTTTATAGCAAATAAGAGACCCAGAGAAGTTATACAAATCCAATTTCTTTGACGTGTTGTTTGTTAGTAGTATCCGAAAAGGATTGGTTCTCAAATCTACAGCAAATACATGATGGCAAATGAAGAAAGTTGATTATGAAAATTCAAACTACACGTAATTCTTGATGAGAATGTTTATCAACCCTCCACATTTTGTACATAATTAGAGATGACTGATCTGTATGTCTAATAATTACAGGTTCAACATTTTCACGTAAAGCACTTTCTAACATTAGAAAAGCACTTATTATGATCAAAACAAACTTTGCCAGATACTTAGTCAAGAAGGATTGAAATTGCTTTTGTATATTATACTATACAGCATTGACAAGAATCCTCACAAAAAACATCAACTTGACAATACGTATGATGATGACAACTCATTTATGAGAAAAACTTATACGTAACAAGTGTATGTTTTAACAACAGGTTGTTATGCAAGAGAAAATGTACAAACGTATTTTCATTAATTTTAACTAGTAAGAAAGTACTTAATCTTACATCAACATGATAATATGGATGATCATAATTCATTTACGAAAAAAATTTATCTATATACTTTGACAGCATCAAATATTAATCACGTGTTCATTTATTGCGAGAAAAATGACCTACACGCATTACACATGGATGGTTTTCTCGATATAAGAAAATAGTGAACCCAACCATACTTGTGGAAAGTAAACATTTGTGAGTTGTGTCTTCTTGTTCAAGTGGAATTGAAGCTACGAAGGAGTAGTTGGACAATGGACGCACAGCCTTCTCATCAATCATCATTTTTTTTAATGTTATTAAAAAAATAGAAATAAAAACAAAACAAAAAACAAAATATAAAATATAAAAAATAAAAAAAAAGTAAAAGAATTAAAGTTAATTATAAGTTATGTAGCAATTAAAAAACCTAATCATATCGTGTCATATATCCAGCGTTTCCTTACATCAATCATCCACTCTCATCTATCTTCCCTTGTTTTCTCTTCCCCTCTTCCCCTCTCCCCTCTCTATCATCCCAATATTCCTTTTCTCAGACCGTCCAAATTTTCCCCAGAAAATCAAAACTTTCCCAGAAAACCCAAAACCCCTTATCCTCAACCCAGATCCAAAGATCCCCTCCAATCCTAACATCACTTTCTTTCTTACCAAAATTCATATTTGTTCCTTTTTTGGCCGTGAATATCTCAAGCGGTAGATTCCTTTTCGACTTCAAAGTCCCATCCATTCTTTTCCCACGCTGAATTTTTTTTTCCATTTTACATGAAAATAATTACGCAGCGAAGAAACCCTTTCTCCACATTCTTGCCCTCATCTCCTTTCCCGAGAAAAATGCCTTTTTGATGACCCCAAAATTTTGTTCTGGCTCCACTGTTTAGTGGGTTTCCTTTAGATTTTCAAATCTTGTATCAGTTTGGTGTGTACTATACTATAGGTTTAAGCATTCTTTTTGCAAGCTTGATATGTAGAATAAGAATTTCTGGACATTCCATCCATGCTGAAATTTGGTGGATCTGAGATTGCATAGAAACAATTAACTCAGCAGTGGATTAGGAGTTTGACTCGGATTGTTGATGAGCTATTTGAGCAGTGGGAAACGATTGGGATCATAGTTTAGAGTGGATTGGGTTCTAATTTAAGGAGGTGAAGTGGGGTTTTGGGCTTATTGTGTATTTGATTGGGAATTCAGATCATGGAGCATGTTATTGGTGGAAAGTTCAAGCTAGGACGTAAGATCGGTAGCGGATCCTTTGGAGAACTTTACTTGGGTATGCAATTTATGTGACCATTTTCTTGTTTGGTGCAAAAGTTTTGTTATTTTAGTGGCATTGCTTGCTTTTTTCATTTTTTTAACTGCTGGCTTTGGTTTTGATGTTTGACGATAATGTTGGTTTGGTTTGTCTCAGGCATTAATGTACAAACTGGAGAGGAGGTGGCTGTCAAGCTGGTATGTCTGGGACCTTCATTAATCTTAGTTTTAAACGAAAAGTTGTTGGGAAATTTTGTTATTTAAATGGATGGTATTGAGCTCTTATATGTTGAAAACTACAATCGGTATTATTATGTTTCATAATGTAATTGGTTGAATTTGTCTTGGATTTGAGGTTGTGAATACCAAAAGCCATTGATTATACAAGAAAGTGGATATGACACTTGTAGCTCCATCTAGAATTGGTTGTTTCTATTAAGAATTTGAATACAGTTAGCATTCATATAGTTGCATTAGCATTTTGCTTACCCACCTTTACTTATGAGTAAATATGCATGTAAGAGCAGAACAGATTCAATACGTGCTGTTTTGAATTCAAGAAATTATAATAACTTCTATTTGTAAATACCCTCTATAGTGGCTTGAGTATTTTTGTTGTGAGTGGTTTGTGATAGCGTTGCACAATTTGTGATTGTAATTTAGTATGTGATTGAGTATTACAACACTGAAGGTTATCCATGCTGGTGGAAGTAGTTGACAGATATTCAAGACAGTGGAGAAATGGGAGGAGCTAGTGGAGATGCTTTTTATGAGTGTGCATAGAATTTTGTTTGGTTTAAGTTTACCGAAGGTTAAGAAACAAATTGGGCCCCCCTTTGTGATTGGCTTGAAATTGAAGGTTTAGATGCTCTATGGTTATCTTGTACCCTTTATTATTATTATCCACGTGTTTAGATGGTTCTCTTTAGTAGTTAAAATCCACCTGGCACAAGACAGAGTACTTCAATCTAAACATTTTTGTTTTTGCTCTCTCAGGAATCCGTGAAGACGAAACACCCTCAGCTTCATTATGAGTCAAAGTTGTACATGCTTCTTCAAGGAGGAAGTGGGTTACTCTATAGTGTTTTTTTTTCCTTTTCTTTTCTTTTATAATATGAATATTTATTTTCAAAAGCCAAACTAAACTTATGTATTTTGCAATGCATTTAGCGGGTGTACCCCATCTTAAATGGTTTGGAGTTGAAGGTGAATACAATGTCATGGTTATTGACCTTCTTGGGCCAAGCCTAGAAGACCTGTTCAACTATTGCAATCGGAAGTTCTCTTTGAAGACAGTTTTGATGCTTGCAGATCAATTAGTAAGTTATCAAATTACTTATGTCATTAATTTGGGTGCCATGCTTATGCTCCCTTGTTATTTTCTGTAGATAAACAGAGTTGAGTACATGCATTCACGGGGATTTCTTCACCGTGATATAAAGCCTGACAACTTTTTAATGGGTCTGGGACGCAAAGCTAATCAGGTACTTTTAGTCTCTAGGGTGATTCTTTTTCTAAGGGTCATCACTGTTTTTCATGCATGCATTGGAATTTTTTCGCATGAATACAGATGCATTGTGAATCCTTCATTTCTACTTAAGATTCTTTGTGGTCACTTCCATCTGGATTCTTGGATGTTTGGGACTGAATGTCATGAGAAATAATCTTAATACCTATAAACCCTAAAATAAACCATGCAAGAGTATGTGTCATGGTTATTGTTGCAGGCATGATGATTATTGTATAGATGTATCAATTTGCAAGTTCTTCTACTTTCACTCTCCCTTTTAACTTTTTGTACCACAAAATAGTATTATGTAAACTCTCAAGCTCAACCCTTTAAATTATATTCTTCACTTCCCACGGATATTTATGAATTGTTTAAGTTGTCTTTTGTTGAGTTCATTAAGACTTGATGCAACTCTTGTAGAAGGTGCAATAATTTAAGAGACATGTTTATATATTTTTAAGCTCTAGGTTATCATATTGCAGTTAATTTGATGAAATGAAAGAGTCAATTAAGTAAAAACGTATCTGACGATCAATAGTTGATTTTTATTACTTGATGTCTATGCACCGTGACAAATATATTATTTAGGCATCATAAATTACACTACAAACTCCTGTTTCCACAAGGTCGCAGCTGATTTACAGGGATCTGTTCCATTTTTAGGACAAAAATGTCCTTGGTGCATTATGGTAAATTGATAGAAAGCTTGAAGCTCACTTGAGTAGTGGAGGAAAACATAATTCACACCAGTTCCTTCTAAAAACAATATAAATAGATATGCTTGGAAGGATAGACAGTGTATATTTAAAATGTTGAAAACAATCAAGTTAGAACAATTACCTCCCATTTATCGTACTTTGATGGAGAACTGCCTTTTGTCTGCTTTAATCTCTACTGCTTCTTTCTTAAAACACTGTCATACATCTGACATGTCCTGGCAGTATCTTTGATGAGGCTTATCTTTTCCCTACACCACTCTGGATTGTTGTGGGGATACAATTACTGACCCATATCACAGCTATAATGTATTTATACATTGTCTGCACTTTCTATAAAATGTGTTGTTTTTAGTATTGCTATATCACATTTATATGTTTCTTTTTCCCTTTTCATGATGGCTCAAACTTAGGAAGTGAAACACTCTAATCTTACTATTGCTTTCATGTAGCTTAATCATCTTGCCAAGATCAAATGAAACTGAGTGCAGTACTAAATTAACTATTCACTATGGCCTCCCAACAGGCATTGAACATTTCTTTGCTCTATTTTGTTTCTGCCGCAGGTATATATCATTGATTATGGCCTTGCAAAAAAGTATAGAGATCTTCAAACGCACAAGCACATACCATACAGGTATCAAATATAATGAATTATTTTGTAGTATTTTAGTTTCTCGTGGCTTCCCTTGTTTCTACTGTATCTTGCCCCCTTGATGTGCAACACCATGTTGTAGTTTTGGTGGCTGAGGCATAGCCCAATTGGTAGCCACACATCTTATCTAAAAAGGAGGGCCTACATTCATATTCCCCCTCGTTTATTTTAACTGGTAAAAAGCTATGTTTGAACTGTTGAGGCTTTCTTATATTAAAGGTTATTGGTTACACTTGCATCCAGTGTTTAAAATGATGAGCAACTCATTTTGGGTTTCAACTGAACCAACAAAGGGACCCTTTCCTGACATCTCAGAGATATGACCTGAGATGCTGGTAAGTTAGAGATCGGTGCAAATCTGAGGCAAAACTCCTCATTTCCTTGATAGACTCCCAAAAACCTACCGAATGTCGGTAATATCGATCAAAATTTATGGGTATTTTGTTCTTTAAAATAGGGTAACTGGGAACCAAAACAAGAATTGGGCTGAAACTGAAGATTGGGGTAGTAACAACTTGGAAACCGAGACAAACATAACAATAATTCTGAAACAAGCTTTACCTTCATTTATTTTTTATTTTTTATTATTTATTTTTATGTTCTTTTTAAGCCAGAGCGAAAATGAGAGTAAATCAGGTGGCGAGATAGCAAGACTTGAGAAAATTGTAAACTGAGAGTGTTCTCTCTCTCTCTGCTCTTGTTGGTTTGGACCACTTGGGTATATTAGAAATATCCATAAAAACTATGAGAGGTTCTGAATTTTGTAGTTGTCATGAATTATTAACAATTCCCTTGTTATTGATAATTATGTTATTTGAACCAAAACAAATTGTCAATGACTGACAATTATTGAACTTTGGTTCAATTCTACATCTTCTTATGTCCTTATATTCAGGGACTACATCTATCATTTAACTGAGCATCATAACTAATTAAATGACTTGAGTAGGAGCTTGAACGTTGGACCAAAAATACAGATTAAAAAGGTTGTTATGGTAGGTTATTAGCTCACGTGTATTACTGAACACAAAAATGGCATTACAATTATATTACAAGTTTTAATTTCTTAAATTTTCAACAATAGGCATCTTAATGTTCATATGTTTTACAATGCTGCTATACTTGCTGTGTTTTTATGCATCTGATGATCAAACTGTTGGGGAGAGAATTTTATGTAACCTCCTATGACTATCAAAACCTGTTCTTTTGCTTTTCTTTTTGTTTTGTTATTTTTAATGATCCAAAGTTTTCGTTGTGGCATTTCTGACAGGGAAAACAAGAATCTGACAGGAACAGCTCGCTATGCAAGTGTTAACACTCACCTTGGTGTTGGTTGGTCAACTTAAACTTATTGGAGTTGATGTTTTAGGATGAGTTTGTTTCCTGGTATTACCAATCATTTACATATATTTAATTGTGATACTAATTTTATTTGCAGAGCAAAGCAGAAGAGATGATCTTGAATCTCTTGGTTATGTGCTTATGTATTTTCTGAGGGGGAGGTTGTATTTTTGTCTGAAATGCCTAAATTACCAGTATCTTTTGTTTATTTACTTCTTCGAGTTCATTCACATGTTTAACATGGTTGTATTATTATCTGTTTCAGCCTTCCCTGGCAGGGCTTGAAAGCAGGTACTAAAAAGCAGAAATATGACAAGATCAGTGAAAAGAAGATGCTTACTCCAATTGAGGTATCATGGCTTGCTCTCTGTGTGGTGTATACCAAGACACTATATTCTCTAATGACTTCTTATACCATGTTTGGTACGAAGGAAGGAGTACAGTAATAATAGATAGGGAAGGATAGTAAATGGAGAGGATAGCTCATCGTTTGCTCTCTGTGTAGTGTATACGATTACAATGAATTCTCTAGTGACATTTCATACCATGTTAGGTACGAAGGAAGGAGAATAAGAATAATAGATAGGGAAGGATAGAAGGATAGTAAATGGAGAGGATGGCGGGGAGTGCATTTTACCCTCATGTTTGGTATACTGGCATTTTATGTAGAAGGGATGGATCTTTTCATTTTTCCCCCAAACCTGAAAGCAGACCAACCAAAAAAACCTTAATGAGGGTAAAACAGTACAACTGCAAGTTTACAGCTTGTAGCAGTCAATGCCTTTCTATATTCCAACTTGGGGGAAGCATTAAAATAGTTGGCTGCATTTTACTTTCACCTTTCCTCTACCTGATGAGAGACCACTTATCTTTTCTTTCCCTTTTCATTCCACTCGTTTCTTTCTTTTGCACAATCCTATTTCATGCCTCATTCTGTGATCTTGTTTGATTTTTTAACGGTTTACTGAATGTATATGAATTACTGATATTTTACTCTACAGGTTCTCTGCAAATCATATCCATCAGAATTCACGTCATACTTCCATTACTGCCGATCATTACGCTTTGAAGATAAACCAGATTATTCATACCTGAAGAGGCTTTTCCGGGACCTTTTTATTCGAGAAGGTTAGCTTGTAGGCTCTTTAAGCCCAAATTTTAATGTATATGTCATGAATGCATTATTCTTTAACCTTCATGATGAATCTAATTGGCAGCTCTTAAAAAATGTTGAAACCTAATTGGTCTACTGATTGTAATTGGTGCAGGATATCAATTTGACTATGTATTTGATTGGACTATATTGAAGTATCCGCAAATTGGCTCCAGTTCTAGATCACGAGTCAGTACTTAATTTGTTGGGGATTTTCTATGTAAAGAAGAAAAAATAAATCTTCAGTTTTCTGTGTGTTTGGGCAATGATTCTTTCTTTATCTGAATGTGTTTTCTTCTAGCAGCCAAGTGCAAAACCAGCTTTAAACCCTGGACCATCTGCAGAAAGAACAGAAAGGCCTTCAGGTTTGTTATTTTCTCAAGCAAGGGTTGAATGCATCGGTTTTTAAACATTTATATACTGATATAGATTTTTACAATTTCTTTAATATGGGGTCATGGATCTGGATTCTCAAGTACGGCTTTTGCTTTTGATTTCTATTTTCATTTTTCAAGTGCTGGGTCTATCTGTTTATTTGTGTTCCCCTAAGTATTCACTTAGCAGTGGGTCTTTTGGACTTTGTTTAATTCAATGGATATTTTTAACATTTCATTTTAGTTCTTGTTTGGTATGGAGAAGGCGAATAAGGCTTTACTACCGTTTTAGTGTTTAAGATATATTTTTATGTTTTTAGCAGTGGCACAAGATTTTCGAGATAGATTCTCAGGTGCAGTTGAGGCATTTTCTAGAAGGAATAGTTCTGGTCATGGTTATGGTGATCACTCGAGACATAGACTGACTGATGATGCTCCGTCGTCCAAAGATGTGGTGAGTGTTTCCAACATTCTCATGCCTATTGTTTGTAAGCTGGTTTATGTCTTGTATTATGTCTTTAAATGATTTAAATGCTTATTATTTCCTTAATGGAGCCTAATGCAGTTGCATGTTTCCTGCAGCAACCTGATTCAGAAAGGGCTCGTAGTTCATCTAGAAATGGCAGTACCTCAAAGAGGCCTGTCATATCAAACAGCCGGCCAAGCTCCTCTGGTGAGCCTAGCGAAAATAGGTCAAGCCGTCTAGTCTCAAGTAGTGGTCGCTTGTCCACCGCCCAAAGGATTCAACCTGGGTATGATTCCAAAACATCTTTCACCCGAACTGCAGCCGCAAGAGGCGGCCGTGATGATACGCTTCGGAGCTTTGAACTCCTTTCAATTGGCACGGGAAAGAGGAAATGAAGCCTGATCCATCTGATAAAATGCTTGTGTCAAGATTCCTTTTGTAGTATCTATCAAAGATGTCAGCACTATAATGGTTTTACAAGAGTTACTCTGTATATGTGTATCCATTGTTGGGTTCATTCACAGTTGAAAAGCTCAATGAAGTTTCACCTTAGAACTATCCCTGTTTCACCATCTTCATGGATTCTTGCCATTCTGATGCATCGGAGACTCACCCAAGAAAGAGATTTAACCATCTCACTTCAGGGAGTTGTCTATATATTTGAGATACTGGTAGCTGTAATAAGTACGTCTTTCATGATTTTTCTTCACCAGAAGATAATAACTTTGCTTAAAATACGTGCCTTGAGCTGCTTCATGTGCATTATTTTATAATCTATGTTTGTTTGTCTGTTCCCCCTTCCCCATTGTTTATTATCCAAATGGAAAACCGGGTGCAATTTTTGAAACATGGCTTTTAGTCCACTTGGCATGGAATTGGAAAAGTTTGCTTATGTATCTTTCTTGCTATATTTGGTTTAGCAGTCATTCATGTTAAATTTCCCTTGTGCTTAGCAGTTAGTCGTAAGTAAATGAGAAAAAGTCACGCACCAGAATGTAGATAATTGAGTACCTAAATAATGGATGCTCTATGCTAGTTTAGTTCAATGGTACCTAAATTTATCCACTAGTTATATTTTAGGCCAAAGGACACTTTCGATCCCTGTGGTTCATCATTTTTATTACTAAGGTTCTTATGATTTCAATTTGATTATTTCTGCCCATGTGATTTTCAATTCAAACAATTTAAGGACAATCTCCGATTTATGTTAAATTACAATAACTGCCATTACTTAAGAGCAACGCCAGCGCAAGACCCAACCCGGGGGAAAGGCCCCCTAGGCGAGCTCAACCGCGCTCCAGCGCGAGAGAATCAGCCCGGGCAGCTGTTGGGTCCCACGAGCCCGGGCCGGCCCAAGGGCAAGTTTAGCCTGGGCTTCAGCCCGAGTTTTGTGACGTCAGCGCACGGTAAACCAAATTTTTTCTACCGTTGGCGCGTGAATTACACGCGCCAACGGTAAAAAAAATTTGATTTCCGTGCACTAACGTCAGCGATGACGTCAACCCTGACAACATCCAACGGGCAAGTGCCACGTGTCGCGACAGGGACTCTCCAATGGTTTTTTTTTTCAGAAATCCGACGGTCCTCGTTTTTTTGGCTTAAAAAATTACAAAAAAATTCGAAAAAATTCTGAAATTTTTTATAAAAAATACCAAAAAATTCTGTATTTTTTCCCTATAAATACCTAACCATTTTATTTACTTTCCACACAAAATCTTCATACAATTCTTCTCCATCCCCAATATTTTTTACTCTCCACTCACATTATTCACTTTCCTCACCAATTCTCCATACAAACTCTTCTCTTTCCAATATTTTTTACTCTCCACTCACATTTTTCTACTACTTTCCATTTGTATAAAAAAGAAAAAATAAATAAATGGCATCTTCTGTCGAAACCGGAGGCTCGTGGTCAACTCAGGAAGATATTGCGTTGTGTCAGTCTTGGGTGAACGTTAGTCATGACCCTATCACGGGCAATGAGATGAAGTTCCATCATATGTGGAGCAAAATTCATGGAGAATTTTGTCAAAGATCGGGTTCCATTCGGACCGAAATGGTGTTGTCTAGTAGATGGAAACTTCTGAATAAAGAGTTAGGAAAATGGAGAAATGCCTTGACAAAAGCAAGGGAGAACATTCGAAGCGGTCAAAATCTATTCGATGAGGTAAAATATTTATAATTGCCATTTTCATCAATTTAATGTAACTTTTTTTGTGTGCATATTCTATTTCTTTTTCTTGCATAATCTTTTTTTTTTCTTTTTGCATTTCCAATTTGTCTATATTTTCTTGCATAATCAATTTTATTCTTGCATTTCAAAATAGTTTATATTTTCTTGCATAATAATTTTTTTTTTCTTGCAATTCTAATTATTTATTTTTAATAGATCATACAAGCACAAATGTGGTTCGGTGCCATGGGGCAAGGCAAAAAAAGTTTCGTGCATTTCCAATGTTGGGAAGTTGTGAAGGATTGTTCGAGATTCAAAATTATTCCCACCGGTCCGCTGGTTGTGTTGAATGAGACGCCGCTCCACGATTCACCATCAACCGATTCGCCATTGGACTCCCCAATGGAAACGGAGTCACCACTCCCACGTTCGCCGAGACCTATTGGGAGAAAGGCAGCAAAGGCCAAGAGAGGGGGCACTTCCAGCAATGAATGTGTACAATTATTGGAGCAAATAGCTAAGAACACCTCACTAAGTATTGAGAGAGACTTGAAAAGAGATGAAGTAGACAAGGCACGAGAGGAAACATTTGCAATTCAACAGCATCATGCACAAGAAAAAGACATGGATGATAGAGAGATGAAAATTATGACCATGGATACGAGCCATATGTCTCCTGAAACAAAGGCCTATTGGAAGCATAGACGAAGGGATGTGATGAGAAGAAAACTTTTCCATGACGACGGACCTAGTAATACGGATTGGTTAAATGATGAAAACCATTAGGTTGTATTGAAACACCTTTGCCATATGTTGTATTGTTGTATTGTTGTATTATCCTTTAATTTGTTGTATTGTTTCCTTTTCATTAAATAAAAAAAGCATGAAATAATATGACTATTTATTAAAAATATTTGAGCATCAAAACAAAGATTAATTAAAACCAAACCATAATTTATTGCAAACAACACACAAAACAACCTATACATAAAAGCATAATAATAATAAATAAAATCATAATTCCAAAAAACACCATACACAAAATAAAGCATAATTAAAAACAAAGCATAATTCCAAACAAAGCACTAATCTTGATTTCATCCATTGTGATTGCCTTTCATCTCCCACAAGTGCTCGATCAAGTCAACTTGACGTCTCTCGTGAACATATGAAGATTGTATTTCTTCATAACGATCAATCATGGGGTTGTTGAATCGACCATCTTGAACTAACGGTTCGGGCTCCATTGGTAGTCCATTTGGTCCCATCGGCCTTTCATATATTCTTGTCAACACCGTGTTCATGGGATCGGGTTCAAACACCTCTGGAGCATCGTAGTCATACTCATCCTCCACAATTATGTTGTGGTGGATGATGCAAGTCATCATAATACTCCGCAGCACCTCCTCGTCTAGCATCCGAGCAGCACCCCTGATAATTGCCCAACGAGCTTGCCAGATACCGAAACACCTTTCCACGTCTTTCCTGTAACTTCTTGAAAGGAAGCAAAGCTTGTTTCCTTCTCGGATTGGGGATTCGGAATTATTTTCACGAATGTCGTCCACCTAGGATAAATTCCGTCGGCAAGGTAGTACGCACCAGAGTATACGGTATTGTTGATTTGGTACGTGACCTGGGGGGAATGACCTCGCAATACCTCGTCGAACACCGGGGATTGACCAAGGACATTGAGGTCATTCTAAGATCCGGCAACCCCGAAGAAGGCATGCCAAACCCAACAGTCGAATGAAGCTACGGCCTCCAAAATTATACTTTTTTGGCCCTTTCGATTCCCGTACTCTCCTTGCCAAGCAGTAGGACAATTCTTCCACTGTCAGTGCATGCAATCAATGCTTCCAATCATGCCTGGGAAACCTCTAGCCTCTGCTTTTTGTAGCAGCCTTTGCAGGTCCCTCGGCGTGGGTTTGCGAAGGTACTCCCTCGTGTACAAATTTTTCACTGCATCACAGAGTCTCACCAAGCACTCTAGGATAGTTGATTTTCCCATCCTTGCAATCTCATCCACCTGCTCTGCAGATGCCCCATGAGCAAGCATCCGCAAAGCAGCTGTAAGTTTTTGCTTCGGGATAAGATCCAAAACTCCAACAGCATCATGCTTTTGAATGAAGTATGTGTCGTAATTACAAATATCATGCATGATTTTTTGAAACAAATGTGGCTGCATTCTATATATCTCTCGAAACTTATGAGCAGGATATAACGAATTTGGGATAAAGTAATCCTCCAAGAGATTCTTACCCCGAGACTCTCTACGTCTGTCCACATATGGGGCACGAGAACGACGGTGTTGCCTTGATTGATTAAGCATACACACCGCTGCAAGCATTTGTTCCTCTTCTTCATCGGCGTCCCGATCTTCTTCAGCACGTCTACGCCGGATTTCTTCCATTTCTTTCTGTTGCCTCTCTAACACCCTCCTCAAGTTTGACATTGAGAGTAGAATGTGTTTTGTAAAATCTGATAAATGAAGGAATAGATAAGAGATGGTGTGAGAGGTATGAATTGATGGTGTAGTTTTATAGAGGGATTCAGAAGATAGAGATGACACGTGGCACAATTTTAGAGGATGAAAATCTTATCTGAAATCTGAGATTATAATTTTAAAAAAATATCTGAAAATCTTATCTGACAGAGATAACACGTGACATAATTTTAGAGGGTGAAAATCTTATCTGAAATATGAGGGCACAATTTTTTTTAAATATCTGAAAATCTTATCTGTCATGAGACACGTGACACAATTTTAGAGGGTGAAAATGTTATCTGAAATTTGAGATTATAATTTTTTTTAATGAATATCCGAAAATTTTATCTGGAATAAGACACGTGGCAATCGAGATTCTCATCCAAAAATCTTTTCTGAAAAATAATGAACATGTGACAACCAAAAATATTATCCGAAAATTTAATTACAAAAGATTATCAAAATTAATGGTTTAAAGTATAAAAAAATAGGAAATAAAGTACAATGAATAGTATTTGCCTTAGACTTGCCCTAGACTTAGCCTTCATGGGTGGAACCACAAATGGCAAGGCTGCCACTATTCATGTGAATAGTAGCAGCCCTTGCTTGCCCTTGCCTTAGACTTAGCCTTTATGGGTGGAGTTGCTCTAAAGGGGCATTTCGGGTCCCAAAACAGAGGCTGCAAAAAACAAGAAAGGCGAAAGAAAAAAAGAACACTGATCCCCAGACCCTTGAGCAATGGCTCCCCAAACCATCGCCATCCTCGTAACGCCCGAATCGTCGTCGCCTTCTTCCCATGCACTACCTTCCTCTTCGACCTCGTCGGCTCGTCGGTGATCGCAACCCTAGGCTTGATGGTCTCCTATATCGTCGACGTCCTCATCTTCAAGTATGTTGCCTTCTTCAGCGTCTGGCTCTCACTCGTCTTCTTCAGCTACTTCCTCCTTACCATTTTCACCTCCTTCCCCTCACAGCCCTTGCCGCCTTCCTCTTTGCAAAGACCAATTTCCTCATCAACGTCTAGGTCTCACTCTAGTTTAAGTGGATTCAAATCAAGAACTTTCGATCATTCTAGTTCTCCTCTTCGCCGCCTCCTCCCTCTGCACTTGGGCCACCAACTTCCCCTTGCCCCAACCTTTGTTTTTGGACTAAAATGGCCTTCAATAAGAAACATCAATTACTCTAATTTGACAGAAATTGGAGATTTTCTTTGATTTGCTTAAGGCTTAAATGTAAAAATGGTCCATGTGTTTTATCACGTTGGCCAACTTAGTCCTGTGTTTTCAATTTGGCCAATTCGGTCCTGTGTTTAGTACCGTTAGCCAATGTTATTTATTCCGTTAAATTTTTGTTGAAAAAATTAAAAATTAATTTAAAAATAATAATTATTTGAATACAATTTAAAATAAATAAATAAGTGCAAAACTAAAAAAAACTAAAAATCTAAAACAAAAAAATCAAAAAAAGAAAGACACCAACTCTAATCCCAACCACCGCCACCACCTTCAATCCCACCCACCAGCCACCATCTCCAATCCCAGCCACAATTCACTACCCTTCTCCCTTCTCTCTTCTCTCTTTCTCCCAACAACAAACCACCACCCCAACTCCGATCAACCTCTCTCTCTCTCTCTCACACAAGAATAATCCTTACCTTCACGTTTCCAAATGTTTCAGTAGGTAGTGCCCTGTGGGGATTTCCTTGTATTAGTTTTTGGTTTCGTTTGTTTCTCTCCCTCTTAGTCTTGCCCCTCCTCTCATCTCTCTCCTTCCCATCTCTCCATTCGCTGGTCCCCGACAACATTTTTTTTCTTCAAGTTTCTTCTTTTCTCATATTATGATTTCCTTTTAATGAATTTTTAATATTTTTTGATTAATTTTAAAAAGTTTTATACGTTTTTAAAAGACACAAAAATGTTTATTATGTGTATTTAACAACAAATTTAACTGAATGGAAAACATTGGCTAACGGTCCTAAACACAGGGATCGAATTAGCCAAATTAAAAACACAAGGACTAAATTAACCAACATAGTAAAACACAGGGATCAATTTTGCATTTAAGCCATTGCTTAATTGAAAACCATAGGGATAAGAATGATCAAGGACTTTAGTGATAAAAATGTTAAACCACAAGGACCATAAGTGACTTTTTGCCTATATATTTAGGGCCCGTTTGGAATTGTGTGTGTGTGTTTTTTTGTTGTTGCCAAAAACTTACTTCACTTTAAATTAAACAGTCTAAGGTGTTTGGTAAAAATAAAATATCATGAGTATTTTAAAAGCAATGGCCTTTTGACAGTAGCTTTTAAAAGCAGCATCTAGGTTGCTTTTCAAGGTGCTTTCAAAAGAAGCAGAGATAAGCCCTTAATGAATTTTTTCAATTCCCATAATAGCGTCATTAATTTTTATAAATGACATCGTCTACCACCTCCACCCCTACCACCAACTTTATCATCACCACCAGCACCAGCACCACCTCCTCCACCTCCATTGCTATCTCCACCTCCACCACCACCTTCACCTCCACCTCCACCTCCACCTCCACCTCCACCCCCACTTCCACCACCTCCTCCTCCATCTTCACCTCCACCTTCGTCACCACCACCACCACCACATATGATTAGCACATAACACATTATGTTTATTTTAGTAATTATTTACAGTTTCAACAGTTTTATATAAAAATTTACCAAGTAGTTATTATACTTTTTTATACTAACATTACTTTAAAAATATTGTTTATCAAACATGAAATTGCTTTTCTTTACATTTTATTATTTTCAAAGGATAACAGAAGCTGTTTTTTTTAAAAATGACAGTAATCCCAAACTGACCTTTAATTCATGAATTTGTTTTTTAGGTCATATATTCCAAATAACTTAATATGTTTCATGTCAAAGAGGATTGCGAATTAGGGGTGGCAACGGTTGGTTTTGGTTCAATTTAAGGCTTAAATCATAAATCAAATCAACCATGTTGGTAATGATTTGACAAAACCGTAACTAACTCAATATAATTGGTTTAGGTCGGTCTGATTTATCGTGGGTATTCGATTTTTAATCCACACTCATTTTCAAATTATTTTTATTGTTTTAAAGCCCAAAATTAATAGGCCGAAACACCTATATCTTGGTCCCTAGGTTTTAAAATACCAATTTGCAATACAACTTTTATACATATTTTTTTAAAACTTCCAAACCAACCTAATGACAATGTACTAGCATTGTCAATTCCAATAAAATGACGACACCCACAATAAAAGAAAAAACTAATTTTCAATTAAACTATATTACTCAGTAATATAAATAAACAATTGTCTCTCTCAAAAAAAAAAATAAAAAACAATTTCCATATTGGGAGTTTGGCTTTTTCAGTACAAATGCTAACGAGTCGTGTTTTTCGTGTTTGTATAAACCCTTTTTTATTAGCAGGTTGACACGACACGACTCGTTAAGTTAACAGGTGAAAAATATCAGATACAACACGACTCTGTTAAAATAACGAATGACACGACACGACACGACCTGTTTTACTCGTTTTTTTTTTATTAAAAATTTTAATTAATTAAAAAAAAATCAACCATAGAAGAATTGGGAGAGGAAAGAAGGAAGAGAATAAAGAAGGACAAAGACAAATAATAAGCTATATAAAATTACAAAACTACCCGTACTCTTAACGGATATTCGTGAATTCACAAAACATGACTCGTTAACTTTAACGGGTGGCTAATAGGTCCATCCGTTTTCAACATGACCCGTTAAGACCTGACTCGAATACTAATTTTTTTCTGTGAGAAATCGTGTCGTGCTAAGGGGCGTGTACAATATTGCAAAGTCTATGGTATGACCAATCAGTACATTTGTCACCGCCAGAGTTTAGTTGTAATTCCTATAATTTCCTTACATAGGTGCTCAAATAATGAAGTGGGTACATTTTTAATTAAAGAGGTAACCTTTCTTGGCCGAAGCAATTAATTATCTACTAGATTAGCCGTATGCATTTTGCATAATTACAGTGCCATAGTGTGTTATGACAACTCCTTTGCCCACACGAGATAAACACAACTCGCAGAATTAATTCAAGTTTAATTACATTGCTTTAGGTGTGTGCTAATAATTATCCAGGTGTGTGCTAATAACTATCCATGGATATGGTTACATATATATATTATGACAAATCAAGTCTTTCTTTTCATATATGGAAGGATATCCTATATGAGAATGCAGGCAATGCACACATTGTTTTCCTTCCTGAAAAGGATATAGTTGAAAATTTAGCAGCAGAGGAAAAGGAAGGTCATTGAAAATTTTGAATAAATTACCAAAAGTGAAAGAAAATAAATATTATAATGAGATGGCAGGAAAAATAAAAGATGACAGAAAAATTATAATCAAATTAAGGATTAATTAATTTTCTATTGTCTTTGTAATTTCTTTAATGCAATATCTAGAAATTAATGCACTCTTCTGGCCTAGCCCATAGATTTCTCAATAAAAACACTAGCATCTTTTCTATATCTTCCTTGCCTCTCATTCATTAACCTTCCTTTTTGAGCACAACACTAGGGTTTTGTTTTGGTAACAAATTCATGAGCACCATATGAGTCAAAGTTTTTTCCTGAAAAATGCATTAACTTTCTGAATAGACAACAAAATCCAATTTGGCAATCATGAATGAGTTGCATGCAACTACAAAGTAACACACTTTTTAGAAATGGGAATGAAAACCACCTATAAATTCCTTTATGCTCCAAGGCTATTTGTGCACCCCATCATTCCTAGTTTGCCTTGAGGCTCCAAAAACCCCTAGAACCCTCTCCAGCATTTTCTTCTCCTTCTTCAACCTGGGTTTCTCAAACTCAATAACCATGTCTGGCTGCAACTGGAACATGAGGCATGGTGGAAATGTGCATGGTTCGAACTGTGCCCCGGCATCGATGCCGAGCGGTTCAACAGAAATTGCATGTAGAATATGTGACCGTGTGTTTATGAGCACCCAAGCCCTCATAAACCACATAGAGTCTCACATAGTGGATGATGGCCTCACAGCCTCAAGATTAAGGCAGCTCACTCAGCAAACCAACACTAACCCTCCGATCCGAGGCAATCCTGCATTTCCATTGCAAAACCCTTTTCATCAACGAAACCCTTTCCATGATGTTCATAATAACCAAATTGGTTTTGCACCCCCGCCGCCTCATCATCAATATCCATATCCACAACAACAACTTTCTCCTTATGCACTGCCAAGAAACGTTAACGTTAACGTTAACCAGGGAGTTGTTGGGTCGCATTACATGGTGATGCAGTCTGCTAATCAAACGGCGGCGCGCATGGCGAGTGAGGAGGACGATCTTTCCAGTGATTGCACCATGCCGCTTCTCAGTCAGCTGGAGCGCCCTCTTCCGCCGGTGAATTATGAATTGGACCATCGTGGAAACATTGGTGAAGCAAGTTCAGATAATCTGGATTTGACCTTGAAGCTCTAGGAGCATGAATAATTATTAATTGTAGCCGTTTTTCTGAATTTCCAGCCTAGGCGTAGGACTAATTCTTGGCTGCAACAGGTTGTATGCGTCCGGCTTTGATTTAAAATAATAATAATAGAAGATGAAAGTTTTTTCATTCATGAAGTTCTCTTGCTGTGTACTTCCAATTATTTTGCCATTAGATTTTTACAACTGTCCTTTCGTGTCACATCAAATGCACCAATGTATTGCACTTTTTAGCCATTGAATTAAAAAAAAGTTAAAATCCGGCCGTTGATAAAACAATGTACCGATACATTGGATGCTAGCATACATACACATTCATAAGTGAATGCGCCAATGTTTCACTATTTCCTTTCTTTTTTGGAAATAAGATATTGTATTTATATTTGCGTTGTTAATACTATCCTTGCGTCTGAATAGAGATATTGTTTTCGAATTTAGATTTTAGGATTTAAGGGTTAAGACTTATATCACAGAGAGAATTAAATAGAAACCATAGACATGGGCAGTTAATTTTAACAAGAAACACTAAAAAAATTAAAGAGATAATCCAAATTCATTTCTTTTATGGGTGAAAATTAAACCACCTTAAATAAAATAGTTTGGCCTTACCAACCAAAATAAAATAGTCTTGTATGAGTGCTTATATATTTCCACCCCTGTTCCTATTCATCCCATTATTTTTTCCCTAACCACCATTGAGTTTTTCTTTCAAGAGAAGATTACTTGAAACAACTCTTGTATTCCAAAAACTTCCTAACATCCTAACCCTAGTTTTTATTTTGATAACTATAACCATATAAATCAGGCACCATGCATGGTAAAGCAAGGCCACCACCCAATTAATTTTTTTTTATTTTTCTCCCGTTTAG
The DNA here is from genome assembly GCF_000346465.2 of Prunus persica. Taxonomy (NCBI): domain Eukaryota; kingdom Viridiplantae; phylum Streptophyta; class Magnoliopsida; order Rosales; family Rosaceae; genus Prunus; species Prunus persica. The sequence goes on from NC_034009.1 coordinate 2,930,714, forward strand.
ATAGTTTTAAAAAAGGAAATATTTGTTATTAATTTTACTAGTTCATATAAACAACAATTATACCGCTTTGCGCAATCTAAGAAAAGAAGCAACTAGCTTACACTAGTAGTTTTCATAGTTTCATATAATTTTACATTGCTTCCCATTTTCTAACTCGGTTCATCGTCAAAATTCGGACCAATGAGTCAGTCATTGACTTCCCTAATTTAAACCCTAAACTACATTTTAGCTAGTGTTTAACTCCACTATTATATGGTTAAGATGTATACAAAATACTAACAGCTGCTTTGGTTTGAATAGTCAGACTTTGGGGTGTAAGTTGGATTGGAAAATTAGATTTCGGTCTGAAAATTTCTAATTTTGGCAAATCCAAATCAATTCCAACATCCAAAAGTTCCGAAAAAGTTAGATTGGAATTGGAATGTATCTCGAAATTCTGAAAAATTCTGAATTCCGAAATATATTGGGATTTCAAGCTTAGACTACATCACTAATAAAAAAAAGTGGCAATAATCACCATTATTTGGTGACATTTGTGGCCATGACAAAAGCTTTTAGTCACCTTTTTTGACTTTTTTTGTGACTAAAAAGGCTTTTAGTCACATTTTTTGCTTTTTTTTTTTTTTTTTTTTGTGACTAAAGCCTTTAGTCACCCCCATAACAATCACCAAATGTCACCAAATAATGGTAATTGTTGCCACTTTTTTTTTGTAGTGCATACAAGTACTAATTTCATGTTGAACTAAATATAATTTAATAACCAAATAGATATAGACAAGTTATTACATAAGGGATAACAACATCCATGTAGTAGAATATAATAGTTTTTCAAGTGTGTTTGATATGAGTTCAAAATTTTGAGCCAATTCTAATAATTCAAATGGTTGAACATGTTTAAAATTTTGAACTAGTTTTTGAAATTATCTAAAAAAATTCAAAATATATATAAGTTCTGAAAATTCCGAGTTTTTCTAATTGGACTGGATATTGAAATTCCAAAATATTTTGGAACGAAATTGGAATAGAATTTTCATTTAAAATTTTTTTGGATGGGAATTGGAATCCCTTGATTCCGATCCAATGTCTGAAAATCAGTCCTAACTGCTGGCCACGTCAGTAAAATGACGTAGTATGTGGAGTCAAAGCTTATTCCTCATAACGCCCAAGGTCACGTGACCCATGCTCGATAAAATTCAGACTTGAATAAATTGCCATAAATTTTTTCAAGGGACATTGCGACAATAAATATGAGTTACCTACTACCATATTATAAATAGAGCCTACTTGACTATCTTGTGGAATTTCATCTCATACAATCTCTCTCAATTTTCACCTCATACAATCTCTCAACCCCCCCCCCACCCTCAGCTACCTAGCCTCACCAACTCCCTAAGTTGAAAAATGAGGTACTTACTTGCATCCCTGCTCTTGTTTTTCCTTTCACTTTTGCAGCCTTCTTCAAGCCTGTTTCTCCCATTACCCATGTACGGCTACATCACGACCTCCTGGTACCACCATATTTTTCTGTCGAAGGAGGGTCATGATCCAGTGGGAAACCCAGAAAGCTTATGTTCCATGTGTAACAGTGTAGTCCAAGGGGGCAATGGAGTCCTATATCTTCACTGTTTAGCTTCACACTTAGAAGACGAGGGCATGACTTCTCAGATGGCCGGACAAAACCCTCATCCAAACACCTCATCTTCTCCATCCCAACCCCTTCTTCCTCCTCCTCCTTCTCCAGTAAACCTCACCCAAATACCCTCCACATCTGCCAGCACATCAAACCCTAGCAACCCTTTGCTGGGTTTGAACAGAAAACCCCTCTTGCCTGTCCAAAACCAAGCACCGCAGAGAGATCAGTTGGCTTTGAATAACCCAAACCAGGCTGGTCCTTCTAGTTCTTCTGTAATCAGACCCCAAAGGCCTCATCAAGAACAAGGAGTCAGGATCAACAATGATGGGCAGGTACCGCAACAAAATTCACCTCCTGTGATCCAGTACATGTACATGCGGCGGCGTCGGAGAGGAAATGCGCATCAAGGGGCCTTTAGTAACCAGCCTGCCCAAGACGTCATTGATGTGGGCAGTGATTTTGAAGAGGGAAGCTCAGATAGTGAAGACATCGATTTGGATTTCGGCATCTGAGAATTGTGAGATGAGATGAAGGATATATACATGTTTGTGGTGTAATATACTAGTTGGATTGGAGTAGCCTTCTTGTTATTTTCTTTATATCTATTTTTCTTTTGAGTAAAGGTAGTGAATTTTCCTTGTCGCAAAATTAAGGTTATTTGTTGTTTGTGTACCAATGGTTAGTTCTAGTTATCAACCTGGACACGTAAGTTTAAACTAAAAAAAGTTGGAGAAAACTATGAAAACTATAAATATAAAACTTGACCGTATAATATAAAATTATTTTCAACATACGAATGATATGGTACCATATATTGTTAATTTTATATCAAAATCATCGTGTATTTTGAGGAAATAGCTAACAAAAATATTTAAAAAACATTGTTTACCTTATAACTCATTGCATGAAAATAAAGTTAATATATAGATATTTTGAGATCCTGAGCCTCTGCATTTAGGCTCCGTGTATTTATCCGCATTTCGGTAAATCTAAGTCAATCAAACAATTTAACCCACTTAACACACAACATGTCATCAAACTTTTAAATTCTATTTTTATTTCCAAAACCCATGTGAACTCTAACCTTAACGGCGTTAAGGTTTAGTGTAGATCTTGGATGAAGCAGTAGTTTATACATAAGATGTATTACAAATGTACTAAGAATTTTTTAAAAATATGAAAAGTAAAATAAAAGAATTTTTTTTCATTTATGTTATACAGGAGATGTATTGACAATTATGCGTATTTTTATTACATTTCGAAATACATATGAATTGCGAGTATTTTTCAATAAAAAAGATACATAATTTTGTCATATGTATATTGTACACGTATTTTGTTGACGCATCTGCCTTGGGGGGATAAGATATATGGCAAGCCGTTTGTACTCCTGCCTTCGAGAAGGCACTATATTTGTAATTTTGTTATGTACAATGCATATTGTATATAGTTCTTTTGGCAAGTGTAGAGAGATACGGATGCTCCGTTGTCATGGCATTATTTGATTTTCAAAAAGTTAATATAAATAGGTAATTTGTATCTAGTCAAAAGTTTAATTTGATTTTAAAAAATTGAACAATAAAAAGTGATATAACTAATTCCTTTTATTTACAGAAAAAGTTTTTTTTTAAATTTATACAAGCGATATTCTATTTTAATCTAATCTAAATTATGGGAAAGGGGATTCTAACTTGGGTGCAAAGTGGAAAGCACATATACTCTATTCAACTTGGCAAAGCCCATGTTTGCAAAAAGAAAGGGATTCAACAAGAGGACTTTCCAGAAGGTTTATGGAAAAAGTTTTGAATGTGTATTAACATTACAACAACAAAAAAAGTCTTGCGCAGCAAAACGCCATCCAAGACATGGCGCGAAACCACCAAGTTGGTTTATGCCAGCGAATATGTTGTCGACAAAGATCATTCTCAGATGCCAGCGAATTTTGTTATTTCCCGATAAATTTTTGTTGGGAAGGGTCTTTACAAATTTCTTAGGGATAAACCTTTCCAGAATCTTGTTCTCCGTTGAAAATTTGTTGTCTTTCCCGACAAATTTTCTACATGATTAACCTTTCCTGATGAATTTTGCGTTTTTGCTTTTCACTCAAGATTACCCTCTACGTAGTGGCAGATCTAGGAATTTTCATTTCGAGGGTCAACGCGTAAAAGGTTTTAAAAAATTCTATACAAAATAGACATGTTGAAATGAAATGATAATATTTTAATTCATAGTTAATAGATAAAACCATACAAAATACTCATGTTCATTATCAAAGAGAACTGTATCAACTTCAAAAAAAAGATACAAATTACAATACATCATAAATATCTCTAAGAATGTAATAATAAACCAAAAAATTATTGCAATCCTCTTTGCCTCCCAAAGCATCTCATCTTATTCGACATAAGAACCTGCATATCTTAGCGCAATCCTGCTCATTTTAGGGCATTTATATCATTTTTTAGGTCCGTCGTAGTTTTGATTAGGGGCTTTATCTGCATTTCTTTTGGGTTCTAGTTCTCAAACTTTGAACCCTTATGAACTATTGTCTTAGGGGGAGCATATCAAGCAAATGTTTCTTCAATACGTAAGAGTTAGGTTATTCTTGTAAAACTCTTTGTGGATTGAACATCTAAGGCTTTTTACCTAAATTGACATTAAGTCCCTTCATGCATTCATATTATACATGAAAAATTATTTTAAGTAGAAATATTGGCTAAGTATGAAAAATGGTTTTTCAGAATAATCATTTTCTCAAGATAATTTTTGGCGGCTTTTGTTCCTTACACATCAAATAAGAAATTTTGATTTTATGGGATTTTAGTATGAAGTATATATTGACTTAACGAGCCATCATTTTTAGCCTAAATCATATTTTGTACTAAAACTAATTTTTCATATGTTCATTTGATGGAATTTGACTTTCTAGTATTTTTATTTGAATCCAAATTGGGGATACTTCCTTATTTACATTGTAAACTTAAGTAAATGGAGTAATATAAAAATAAATGAAAGTAAAAGAACAAAGACATTTACTTAAATGTTGAAAATGGAAATAAGGTAATCTGCCTACTGTACTGGTGTGCTGCACCATCTGCAGCATTTCATCAAGCAGTTTAGGGGCAATTTGCAGGGGTCAACATATTCGCCTCCCATGGTGGATTCCAGGCTTGCAAGAGTCAATTGACCCTCTTGTCCCTATGTGGATCCGCCCCTGCCTCTACGTTAAATTATAATAAATAATTTTTAGCTTGAAAATTAAGCAACAAGGTCGTTGTAGTATAGTGGTAAGTATTCCCGCCTGTCACGCGGGTGACCCGGGTTCGATCCCCGGCAACGGCGTTGTTTTTATTTTTGTGTTCACATACCAAACCAAAATACAAATGCAGGTAATGTTAACCTCAAGTCTACGTAAATCTGTCTTGGCGAATTTTGTTCTTTCCTATGGAATTTGCCGGAAAAGACAAATTGTTTTGTTGAGCAATTTTTGAAAAATATAATTAGTAATGTAAGTAACTCCTTTTTATTTGTTATATGGAAGAAGTACTACACTACGTACACATGTATTAAACAATTTTTGAATTGCATATTTTTCTCATATTTTGAAATACTTAAGAAAATCAAATATTATTTTCAATTAAACTTACATACTTTTACTATATGGCAATCGAAAATATGAAAACTCGGTTGTACATATGCACTTCGTTTGGCAAGTTCGGAGAGATTTGGATTAAATCTCAGCCTCTAAAGCTTATCACGTTTGGTTAAAGTGCACGATATAATTAACTTCTTAGATTTAGGATATAAAATTGTTCAACTTAAAAGTTAATCTAGATTAACTGACAAGAACTCAAGTGGTTAGAAGTACAGCTTTTTCTTAATTATCCGAAAATTTGCATGCATGAGTAAAGGTTGTTGGGAAACGGGAAGCAATAGATCACGTGGCAAGCCATGCGTGAGGACTTAGAAAAAGTTCCTATGAATGTCTTCCATTTCAGGACATTGCACACACTTTTGTACAACAATAAATTACGTATTAATTAATTGAGAGGTGCCCTATTCTTGTGCGGAGAGAAAAATATCATCCTCATCAAAAATCTCAACCCTAGCCTCACATCTCTCTCTCTGTCTCTCTTAAATTTTTTTTAAAAAAAAATACATGGTAATTCAGGGAAAATTTCATAAATGACACCTGAAGTTTTTCAATTTTATGCAATTACCACCTTAAATAGTTTTTTTGGTAACATCTAACCACCCAAAATTTACAGAGGGTTGTAGTTTGGCACCCAACCTTCATGAGTGCCCTTTTTCCAGGGCATACATAAGGACAGACCTAAGTGATGACTAACCCTAGGCTACGGCCCAGGTGAATTTATTATCATTTCTTTTTTCTTATAGTTAGTATAAAAGTGTAAGGGTTTATTCCAATCTACCCATAAAGTAAATCTAACCCACTTCGTTTTGAAATTCTGAGTACGTCTCGTCATAAAACCATTTACTCCATCAACATACATACCTACCGAGAAATGTGTTTATGAGATGCTTTTCCCCACCTTCCCCCTAAAAAAGAAGAGTAAGCCATTTTCAATTCTCGTCACATGTTATTATTTGGCGGAAAGGAGATAGATGTGCTCAATTACAAAACAGGGTGAAGTTTGGATAGTTGACTGTAAAGGTTTTTAGTTCATGTGGTAATTGCACAAAACTGAAAAAGTTCAGGTGTGCCAATACTGATTTCCCTAAAAATTAAGTCAAGATTACAGAATTCATTTCTGTCCATAGTAAAAATGCATATTTATGGATAACATTGTAAAACCCAAAAAGACAAAAATAAAATAAAATCATGGACAACATTTGGTCAACTTTCTAATATTAGTCAATGGTACTTTTCCCCCATATTTAATGGGCACCTCTCCTCCACTATTTGAGCTATAACCATGGCTTCCCATAAAATAGTTGGTCCTGCACTAATCTCCATCTCAAAAAAGTTTATGGGTATTCTTCTGGGTATTCTTCTAATTCGGGAAGCTTTAATTTTTGGTTTAGAGAAGTGAGGTTGAGGCCTTATCCCCAATGTGGGGCATTTTAGATTAGTGATTTCTGAATAATCACTTAAAATCTGCTTTTGAGGAAACCTCTGCTTCAAGTCTGGTTGATTGGATTGTTGTTCCAGCTTTTTTGTGCATACCATTAGAATTTACAAATTAGTTTAGAGTTCCAAACTAGCGTTCGTGATTACAATCAGTTATGGGAACCTTGTTCCTGGACCATATCAAAAACAAGGCATCAAATTTTCTACTAGAGAAATACAAAACTGCTAGGCTGACTTTTACTGATGTTACTCAAGTTGAACTGTAAGCCTTTTCTCTTCATACCTTCTTATGCATGCATGCATGTATATATGTAGAGAGAGAGAGAGAGAGAGAGAGAGAGAGAGAGAGATTTGATGATATTCAACTCTGACGTCTCTGCTTTTGTCATAAAGGTTGGCTGAGGAAGCAACAAATGGAGATCCATGTAGCCCGGATGCTAAAACAATGACTCAAATAGCTGCTGCCTCCTTTGAGATGGATGACTATTGGAGAGTTGTTGATATCCTTCACCGAAGGTAATATTTTCTTTTCTCTTTTTGTTTTCAATTGCAGATTGCTCTATGAAAGGTTAATACATTCACAAAATTAATATAGGTTATATAACATAGATTGGAAAGAATGGAGGCAATCCTACAAAGCATTGGTACTTCTGGAGTTCTTACTAACACATGGTCCTGAAGAGTTTGCTGACGAATTTCAATGCGATATCGATGTCGTCCAAGAGCTGGGAACCTTTAAATACATAGATAAGACAGGGTAATTTATAGAATTATAGTCTATTTATTTCTCTATCCATTCCATATGCTAAAGATTTTATTTTTTATTAAGCTTTGATTTTATTTTATTTTTATTATGAAAGATTCAATTGGGGTGTTTGCATGCAAAAGAAATCAGACCAAATCCAAAACCTTCTAGGAGGAGGACAACCACTCAGAGAAGCACGTTTGAAAGCTCTCAGAATAACAAATGAAATCCAAGGGTTTGGAAGCGCAACGCCTTCTCCTTCATCCTTAACTCCTTCCTCTTCATCATCTTCCGAAGCATCAAGAGCATCGTTTGCCTCATTTTCTACCACAAGTTCTGTATGGAATGACATGAATGAGCTTAGCAAGGGTTACCAAGAACCATCACCCACAAAGTTAGAAGCCATGGAGAGCCATTCACCGGGTGGAATACGTAATGATTACGATAACAAGACTTGCAATTTCCTAGCAAGTACAAGTGAAAATATTGAAGGACAGCTTTGGGGTTGCCCTCCAATCCAAGAAAAAGGCTCGTTGCTCGAATCCAAAGACGAAGAGGATGCAGATGATTATGATGATTTAGAGTATTTTGAGAAGGCACCAGATGGTAATTTTATAAGTGGGATGTTCTCAAAGCTGGTTAACATTAGTCCTCCAAGAGCTCATGGTAAGAAAGTTGGGTTTAGGAGTGTTTCTGGTGTGGGAAGGGAGGGCAAGAAAAGGTTTGATCGCCAATATTCGCTTTGGTATTGAAGAAACATGGAAGGGAAGTTATAATTTGTGTAAAGTGTAATTAAATTTTTGGATAAATAAGTGTTACCCAAATTTCCCTCCATCATTTTGTAATTTATATTTTATCATCACTCTGTCAATGTTTATTTTTATTTTAAAAATACATTCTCTCCTCCTATATTCTTCGATATTTCACACCTAAATTAATGTTATCTTCATTAGCCAACAAAATGTGCACAATATTATGGTGACGCAAAAGATTAAAAATTGCAGTTATTTTATTCTATTGGAATTATTTGATATGACACTTTGTATTTTTCTTCTTCTTGTTTTCTTGTCAATAACAAGCGGCTCTGCGCCACATCCACCTTCATTCTTTTGGGGATAGGTGGTATGGGCCTGTAGATTCTGTCTTAATTTTGTTGCAGGAGATTAGATAAGCCAAGACTTCTTTGTCTTTGCTGAGAGGACTGCAGTCAAAGTCAAAAATATATGACCCAACAAGTTACATGAATTTCGTAGTAAACAATCATTAACTTGTTTGAACAAATATAGAAAAAGACATCCACACCTTAAACATGAAAGATAAGCCATTGCTAACGAAGTTTAGCCAAGTAAAAAAGAGCATTGACTTAGAGGAGATTTTGGACATAAGTAGACAAGACAGCCGCTTAGGGCCCCAAATTAAGAGGGCCCCAATTTATATAATACCCTATATATACATACCTATATTATTTAGAAAAATTATATTATATAAATATTATGTTAGACCCAAATCAATTATTGTAAATATAAATAATAATAAATAAAAAACTTACCTAATCATTTAATTCAAAATAATTTTTTTTATAAAAAAACTCAATAAAGGCCCATTCATTTAAAAAAGGAAAAAATGAAAAGAAAAGAAAAACTTGGCCAATGACTCAATTCAAAACTAAAATAAGGATACTCAATAAAGACCTAATTCTTTTTTAAACTTAGCTTAAATCAATTAACCTAGTTGAATCAATTAGGAAATTAAAAAATACATGGTAGAAAAACTTGATTATGTAAAGTTAATTGATACTTTTGAACCGAAAAATGCAAGAGGAGTGATATTTAAGTGATATTTTGATGCATTTTATAAATTTGTTGTGTAAATTACATATTGATTGTTCATTTTATGTTACAACAGTGAATTTGAGTTCATATAATATTTTTTTAGCTTACCGAAAAAAAAATCATATAAATATACATATAGAGTAGAAGGGCTCATTTAAGATGTTCACCTAGGGCCTCCAAAACGTAGGACTACCGCTGATTGACTTGCAAACCAATGATCTTTAGTTCGAATTCCCATGACACACCTTAGTAGTGTATGTGAGAAATATTAATTCCTTTGTAGTTTAGACTAGCACTTCTACTGAAAAAAACAAACAAAAGATAGGCCATTAAGTAATGAGATTAAGAGGCTGAAAGGCAATTTGTTTTTTTTTTTGTTGGTGAGAATGATATTGGCATGAAGCAAAACAGAACAATAATGCAGTCCCCAAGAACATGTGTTGGCTTGGACGCATTCAAAAACATTGTCTTCATCATGTGATGTTACGTACGAATTTGAGGTTGGATTTCTTACCAACCATTTTTTTAATTTTCTTTTTTGTGTATACCAATTGGGTGAAGGGTAAGACAGAGAATCTAGAAAAAAGTGAATTTTAATATATTGGAATTAATATAAAGGTCAGACCTACATGCTTAATTTATTATGTCTTGGGTTGGAGAGCACACACATCACCTACATAATACATTGCATCTTTACAATTAATTTAATTTATATACTCACCGCTAATTATACTGTTGTTGTTGATTAGATTGGCATATTTCTTTTGGTCCTATTACAAGAGGGAGTTGAATGAAAAAGTAAAAAAAACAAGTTAGACGGGTGTTATCACCATACAAATCAAATTTTACAAACTATTTAACGTCAGAGGGAGGAATTTAAACCAAATACATAGATGAGAATTACTCAAAATATGTCGAAGTTCTATATGTTCAAAATGTAGGAATAAATTCCAGATATCTTGAACAATTGTTCGTATGGATCAAGGAACCGAAATCTTCTTTGTGATGATTTGAATTAAAATTTTGGAACCGCCTTCAATTTCCAAATTTCTAAGATGAGATTCTGAAGCCCAAGTTAATGCATGTTGCAAGACTAAAGCTTCCGATTGTAGAATAGAAGAAGAAAGACCATTCCAGAGAGCATAACCATCAAAGTTAATTTTAATCTAGGATTCCATGCATACAAACTCAACATTTAAATAAAATTAGGGGCACAAAATAAAATAATTGTTCTAGTTGAAACATTAATCTAATACTAATAGTGGCTTCTTGTCTATCCTTTATCCAATCATTGACTTGGTAGACTTTTTCCCCATCCATGCCGAAGATATCTTCCTCATGAGTCATGATTAACTAGTTCCATGATCATACAGAGCAGTAGACATGGGATTTTAATAAGATTACTAACGTGTCAATGCTGTATTGGCTTATTCTACAATTCAGCTTCTCAAATCTCATCATCTCTCACTTGAAGAAAGAGACAGAATGTTGATGTGGTGGGGTTACCTCCTTTTTCACATAGATTAATTATTTATAATGTTAAGAAATAATTAGCAGGTTTAGGTAAAGCGTATTGGTCAGGATAGTGTGTCTGCATTATGGTTTTTGAATTAATTCCGAGTTTGAACTCTATTAGCATCTATTACTACACAATTAAAGTATATTATGGCTAATTTTTGTGACACCTTTGAAGTATTTTTGAAGTGTAATGTGGTCAAAGTATATTCTAAGATAGATTTCTCAAAATTTAATTTAAGCATTTAACACCCCTTTTGGTGGAAATTAAACGCCAACCACTTGCCAAAAGACAGCTTAGTGGGGCGGGGGAGGGGGACTCGGGAGGCCTCAACGGTCCCATTGAAAGGGACACGGGCACTTCGGTAATTTTAAACCAGAAATCTGGGTCCCAGTCACCAACTGTATCCTTATATATAATATGATATTTTGTTCCTTTCGTCTCAGCACCTCTCGACAACTTTTTATGTTTTTCCTAATTTACCCCTACCTTCTCTAATATTTGCACCATGCTTAACTTACTCAACTTTACTATTTTATTTTTCTAAGCGCAGAAATTTTCAGTCTCTGCTTTGGGTTGGTATCCAAAGACAGCATACTCTTTGGATCCCTTCTTTCTTTCTCTCTCTTGTTTCAGTCTCTGTCTGAAAGCTCACTTTTCTGAGCTCAGACAAGCCTTTTCTCTTCTGCGTTTACGCTGAAATTTTCTTATCTTTTGCTCTGAGCCCATATTTTCATAAATTTGCTTCACATTTTCACACTCTTTCCCAATGAGTTTCTGATCCCACTTTTCCTATATCGATTCTAAAAGCCTGCTCTTGAGCCTCCCCAAACGATTTCCCTGCAAAAATGAAATCTTCAACTCGGCTTGACTCAGCTCTGTTCCAACTCACTCCCACTCGGACCAGGTAATCCTCTTCATTTAATCAAATGCTTTTCAGTGCTTATTGTTTGACAATAAAGATTGGATTTGACTTTTTACAGTTTTAAAGAATTGGGTTATGAGTATGAACTAAGTGGAAATGTATTATTGTTTCTTTCGTGATCTGAGAGAGTTGGTGTTTTGGGATTGAATCTTTTGGTGTTTTATTGGATATTTATATGTGTGTCCGTGAGTATCTTGGTAGGAAGTTTTGTCTCACTGTGTCAGTGCATGTGTAAGAGCGTTTGATTATTTGTTACTCCATCTTATATGGGATGCTTTCTTTTTGTTTAGTTATGCACCTATCGTTTTTAAGGTTGTCAAGCATAGTCTTCAATAGTTCGAATTCAGCTTGAAGTACATTTCGTGGAAGGTTACAGATTTATTGATTCACAAGCCACATTTTTATTCGAAACAGTAAAAAGAAAGATTTTGATGAAAATGGACTATTTGTTCTTTTCTTGGTTGTTATGTTTTGAGTTTATCATGTGAAAATATAATTGCAGAAGTTGCAATCACAGCACAGTGTTATTCAGTTTGATCTTTTCCCCCTCTTTCCCTCCATCTTGTTAGGTATGATCTGGTTATATCTGCAAATGGAAAGACGGAGAAAATAGCTTCTGGTTTGTTGAATCCGTTTCTTTCCCACTTGAAGACTGCGCAAGAACAGATGGCCAAGGGTGGCTATTCAATCATTCTTGAGCCGGAGTCTGGCAGTGATGCAACATGGTTCACAAAGAGTACAGTGGAAAGGTCTGTAATGGAATTCAATACCCCTCTCTTATTTGGAGTATTTGCAACATGTTTGAAAAGTGCAGATGTCTGATCCTCTTACACCTACTAGAAATTGTAGAGTAAACGTGACCATTGCATACAAGGCATGCGTGATTGCTAATTTGGAATCACTTCCCATTTTAAAGTTTAAACACAGCTGATCTTTTTTTATTTATTTAAATTTTTTAAATTTATCTTCAAGCATAAGAAAAGTGCGTACTAGGCCTTATAGGCTCACCATTTCATCATTCTAAGCTGCGACTGTTGCGAGTGCTTTGACATGACAATCTTGTGCTACAGTGATAACTTTCTCCCGGAAAATCATCACACTGGACTAATATGTTAGGTGACTGTTAGGTTTGTTCGCTTTGTGAGCACTCCAGAGGTCTTGGAACGGGTTTACACTTTAGAGTCTGAGATTTTACAGATTGAAGAGGCAATTGCGATTCAAGGAAATAATGATATGGCACTTAATCCTGTAAGTAAAATCTCTTGGTGTTCAATGATCTGCGTGTCATATTGTCATAGAAAAGTCAGTCTCAGTTTCTTTGTGACAGGTAGAGGAAAATCATGGAAAACCTGTAGACAGCATTGAAGGTAATGTTGAAAAGACGACTATACAATATGTCGCATAATGATTTTTGTATTAGTAAAGTAAGAGATGTTTTGCCTCCTGTTTTCTTTCAATTTTGCACTGTACCGCTGATATTTGAGTTGTTTCCCCTCCTCTCTCAACACACTTGATGCAGCTAGCTCTGGTGGCCCCAGCTTATGCCTCTATCAGGTGGCAACATCCCCTACCTTCTCCTACCTTTTATATGGGGGAAAAAGGGAGGCTGTTGGGGGTGTGAGGAGGAATTAATAGGGAAATTTTCCTATGCTTGTTCGCTTCAGAACATGAAGTCTGGTGAAAGTCTCACTAGGGTTCTATCTTTTTCCCCCTTTTCAACTTCATTTTTGTTTCATGCAATGGGGTGCATGGACTCGATCAATTAAGCTATGTAGTCTGGTGCAATGTTTGTTTTAGTTTCTGATTCAAAAGACACTAATTCTTTGTATTTTTATATCTCTAGTAAATGGTTCTTCTATTGGATTTTAAACCCCAAGTTATTTTGGACAGGAAACAGGCCTATGCTAGATGGTAATGAAGAGAAAGCAATTGTCCTTTACCAGGTTTGAAATCTATACCCGCATCATGGTTTTTATTTTATTTGTTATTGTTGCTTAATGTCTCTGATTTGGTTTCTTTTCATAAACTGGCAGCCCGATGCCAGTCAACCTGAAGCAAATGGATCCACTGCACAAGGGGAGAATTCAAAGTATGTACCATTTCTTCGACTCCTATGTCCCCTTCCTTTCATGGATATTAAAGTTATCATGACAAATAAACTTGATCAAGGGATCAGCAGGTGTGATCATGAATAATGTGCGGTGGTCACTAGAAGCCTTTATTTTAATTTCAAGTAAATGAGGGGGGGTGGGTTGGGTTTGGGGTTATAGCACTATTTCATTGACCCTTATACCCAAGGCCAGAGTTTGAACCTCCTTTTCTGCCCTTGGTCTCCTTTGTATAAAATTGAAGAGTCGTTATCATTTGCTATAAAAAAAAATTGTAAACCATGAATGCCAGAAAAAAAGAAACATGGGTATCATATTCATATTTCAATAACAATAAGATAAAAAAATAAAACAAAAGAGTTAACGATCAACATCATATACATTCACACATATGCGTGTGCATCTCCATGCATGTACAGTGTACTCACCAACACATATTTGCTGATAAGATTCCATCCCACTAACACATATTTTTTGTGAGTGCTAACCCGTTTATCTCATATTATGTTAGAGTTCAGCTTTTAAAAGTTCTGGAGACACGCAAAACTATGCTGCAAAAAGAGCAGGGTATGGCTTTTGCACGTGCTGTAGCAGCAGGTTTTGACATTGATCACTTGCCACCATTGATATCATTTGCTGAATGCTTTGGGGCTTCACGCTTAATGTAAGTAGAAATTTCTTCTACTGGCCACTTTAACATTAACATGTGGCAGGATATTTTGATTGGAATCTTTCCTGATAATGTTTACTTTATCAATCTGACAGGGATGCTTGTAGAAGATATAAGGAACTATGGAAAAGAAAGCATGAAACTGGCCAATGGCTTGAAATTGAAGCAGCTGAAACAGTGGCTACCAGATCAGAATTCTCTGCCATGAATGCATCGGGCATAATGCTTTCAAGTGTGACGAACAAACAAAATGAGGTGGCTTGGGAAAATAATGGAAAATCAACTTCAGGTAGGAATTAACCTTTTTTTAATTATCTTCTGAAGAAATTTCGTCATGGAAACCTTGCTTCATTGTTCTCTGAGTCTTAAATAGATTGCAGTTGTAAAGAAGAAGGATGAAAAGTGCTATTTCTCATTTTGTGGAGGGCCCCATTCATCATATTGCATAGCTTTATTTTAATCCATTCCACAATTATATTGTAGTTTTGTTTGCATATTGTCTTCTGTCTCTGTTCACTACTTTTATGTTTAACTGGAAAGATTTTGTCTGCTTATCTTTCAGAAGAAAAGCTTCCTGTGGATCATCAACAACCATTAAGCCACCAAGAATATTTTCCCGGCCAGTTTCCCCATCAAATGTTCCCTCCTTGGCCTGTTCATTCTTCTCCAGGTGCATTACCGGTCTATCCACCATATCCCATGCAAGGAATGCCTTACTATCAGAATTACCCCGGAAATAGCCCATTTTTTCAGCCACCTTATCCAACAGTAGAGGATCCTAGACTCAATCAAGGTCAAAGAATGAAACAGAAAAGGCACTCCATGGATAGTGCTAATGGCAATCTTGAATCAGAAACATTGGAGACGGATGGTTTGAGAACAAGATCCTCAGATGATGCGGAGTTGGAGAATGAATCTTTGAAAAGTCGAGAATCACGAAAGAAGGGTAGCCGCTCAGGTAAAAAGCAATCAGGCACGGTTGTCATTCGGAATATTAATTACATCACCTCAAAGGGGAAGAACTCTTCAGATAGTGAATCTCAATCAACTAGTGACTCTCAAACTGATGAGGAGGGCGGAAGTTTTCAGGGTGGCATTCCAGATATGAAGGTTATTTCCTCTCGTAAATCCTCAAAAAGAAAAGGAAATCATAAACAATCTATAGACAGATTTAATTCATCTGAGAAGGAAGAAATGGTTTCTATGAAGGAGGGGGATGAAGGGAACTGGCAGGCATTTCAAAATTTCTTACTTCGAGATCCTGATGAAGACAGACGTGATCTTGACCAAGGCATGTTTTCTATGGAAAAGAAGGGTCAACTGAAAAGGCGACAAAATACCCTAGGGGACGATCCTTTAATTTCCGGTGGTCTACAGAGGGGTGAAATTCAAGAAGGAAGTACAACAGATATCAATAAATATAGTGGAAATGTTACCCGTTTGCAAAAGTCATCAAATGATGCATTGCTGATCTCTGCAAGAGAGGACCAGTTGGGTCACAGTAGGAGCATAGATGGTCAAATGGATTTACGGTCTACAGAAATAGATGGCAGAAGGGGTGGCTATAGGAGGAACGCCAATGATGATTTTATGATTCATAGACGTGATAGCCAGTCAGGTTTTACAACTTCTCCGTCTGATCCACTTGCTGTAAATGGATTTGATCGTGCAACTTACAGTATGGATAGGAGGTCATCAAACAATGTGGATGATGATTCCTACATTGTTCCATTCAGGTCAATTTCACTAGATCATGTTGAAAACAATGACAGAAATGCTATTGACATGGGGTCTGAGTTCCCATCAGCAGTTCAGAAGGCGGAAAACATGGCCCAAGTTAATTATGAGCCAGATGAATTGACTTTAATGCCTGAGCGTGGTGCTGAAAAGGGTTCAATAGGCTATGACCCTGCTTTAGATTATGAAATGCAGGTTCATGCAAAAGAGGGTGCTTCTCTGGATAAGAAACAGAAGGAAGTGGTGAGTGACAACAAGCAAGGGTCTAAGAAGGCTGACAAGGACAGGAAATCAAAACTTGTTTCAGATACTTCAGATAAGAAGATAGGGGGGCCAATAAGGAAAGGAAAGACCTCAAAGTTGAGTCCTTTGGATGAAGCGCGGGCACGTGCTGAGAAACTAAGAAGCTTTAAAGCCGATCTTCAGAAAATGAAGAAAGAGAAGGTTATTTATCATTTTCCTATGCGTTTTATTATTATTATTATTTTTTTATAGAGTTAACTTACAAATACCTCTCCTAGTGTTTACTAAATTGCAATATCCTCCCTCCTTGTGGAATCTAAACTGTTCTCCGTTGGTCAAAATTAGCTTTTTTGATAGAAAGACTTTGTTAGTATCATCCCTTGACCCTTTCTGTGTGCCTTGGACTTGCTCTTCAAATCAACATATCTATCAACCTTGTTTTGCTCTTCAAATCAAGAAAAATGTGTCATAGAACTCTGAAGCACCGGAACTTTTACGAGGTCCGTCCACATTATTAATTTATACACCCAAACATATTTGTAGACCTGTTGTTTTTTCTTCATGGGAATAATTTTATTCCTAAATATTAGTTTATGACCTTTTTAAATTCCAGAGAGAGACTCAAGTTCACAAAATTGCAACTGTTTGATTTTAAATCATTAGTAAAAAACAAATATTCCACATATTCCAAAAAAAATGTAATTACTTATTGCTTTCAGTTTTTCGTGTGATCATATTTGTTCTGTGTTGTAACTTATTTCTTGTGTCTGGTGTCTGTGCTACAATAGGTTATATGTCCAAAAGCTGGCTTCACGTGCCATATGCTAGCTAGTTCATCTAGTTTGTTCATTCAATTTTCATATTCTTGAGCTTTTGGTTTTCAGGAAGAAGAAGAGATGAAACGACTGGAAGCTTTAAAGATACAGAGGCAAAAGAGGATTGCTGCTAGAGGTGGTGGCATCCCTGCTCAGTCACCATTGCCCTCACAGCAAACTAGGAAACAAGGGCTGACAAAGCTATCTCCAAGCACTCACAAAGGATCAAAGTTTAGTGATTCAGATCCAGGGTCATCATCTCCTTTGCAAAGGGTCCCCATCAAAACGCCGTCTATGGGCTCTGCTGATTCTCACAAAACCTCAAAATCCAGCAAACTGAATTCCGGAATCCACTCGGCTGGAAACAGGTTAAGCCGGTCAGCATCTTCGTTGCCTGAAAAGAATGACAATGTTGGTGTTACAAGTGATGCTAAGCCATCCATGGCACGGATTAGAAGATTATCAGAGCCCAAGGTGACTAACAGCCATCATGTTTCTTCAGTGAAGCCACGGAGCACGGTAACCGTATCAAAGCCAAAAGTATCTGATGGGCCTGAGAGCAAGAAAATATCTGCAATCGTGAACTATGACAAAAGCAAGGCTGCTACTCTCCCAGAATTGAAAATCAGGACATCCAAGGGACCTGATGTTGCCCAGAGCACATCAACAACAAGGGGAACGACACAGAAGGATAATTCTTTGAAGTCTACCTCTGAAGGTGCCCAACTGAAGAGGAATGATGATAAAATTTCACATCATAATGATGGGGATGACAACACAGTAATTGAGAAAACTGTTGTGATGCTTGAGAAATCTTCCATTCCTATTGTACATGCATCAGAAGAAAGTTTGCGGGACGCAAAGGGACATAATATTAGGGAGAAAACAGAGGTGGTGTCAGAATACGCTGCTATTCGGGCACCAGTTTATCCACCTACAATTGCTACAATCGATAGAGAACCCACTAATGACTTATTAAAGCAGCAAGTTCAATCTCATGAGGTATGATAACTAAAAGACCTCACCTGTGGTTTTACATTTTTGATCTATACTGACCGCGATGGACCATGATGAGTGTGATTTGCATATGAGAATCTTTCAAGCAAGGAAAATTCACTGTTTCCAGTCCTGGACTCTTCAATACTGCGTTTTCAATAACTGTGACCCAAGAGGAAGATTCTTAGGTTTTACTCGTATGTGTTATATCAATTCTTGGTTCAGTGCTCCTAACTAACAAACATGCAGCTTATATGAGCCCTTACTATTACTACATGTGAAGTTCAAAACGTTAAGTGAATTGTTTATGTTCCCCTTGTCAAAGCATCATAAATTTTAATTGCAGTTAAATTGTTTTTGGTTATTATTGTTGTGTTATTCTAGGTGGTTAGGCACCCTTTTTCTGCCTCTGCAAAAATAATATTCCTATGAACAATAAGATATATTTTTCGTCACATCATTAATTTTGGATCAATTTCCGACTGGTGTTTGTGCAAATTTTTCTTGATGATCAAAGATTTTCATTTAACCACTTTGATGATAGGCCGCTAGGAGTAATATGGAGAAGGAACCAGAAATTTTTTCAAGCAATAGTACCGTTGAGAAACCATATCAAGTCCCTTATGTGCGGGTTTCTTCTCTGGAAGATCCATGTACTCATAATTCTGAGTATGGAAAAGCACCCCCAACAAGTTTAGAGACGGGGGCTACAGGCACAGTGACCATGAAAGCTCTCGTTTCTGATTCTAGTAACTTGAAACTGGAAAAGATTCCAGAAGCAATTGAAAGGCCTCAGGTAAAGGAATCATCAAAAGGGTTTAGACGGCTATTAAAGTTTGGGAGAAAGAACCATGGCTCTTCATCAGGCGAACGCAATGTTGAATCAGATAATGTCAGCACGAATGGTTCTGAGGTAGATGATAATGGGATAAACACTGTTTCTTCTAGTGAAGGTAACTTGCATTATGCCCTGAACGATCACATTCATTATGCATGTAGACACACTTTAATCAGTTATGTCCTTAATATTACATAAGTTGACAGTCAATTTTTGGTGCTCATTATCAGTCTTTACATTAAAGAATCTGATCTCACAAGATGAAACTCCTAATTCCAGTGCTACACTGAAGTGTAAGTGTTTACTGTCAACATGATTTGCTTCATTCTTTCTTTTTTCATCTTGTCAATGATTACATAATTCTAATTGAGACTAAGGATTTCTTTCAAATGGTTGCAGCTTCTCGCCATTTCTCCTTGTTGTCGCCGTTCCGAAGCAAGACTAGTGAAAAGAAGCTGGCAACATCATGATGTGAATGCTTACAAAATCAAAGATGAGGAAGCAACAAGCTTACCTTCTTTTTCCACAAATCGGTCGCGAATATTTACTTTCAAAGCTATACAGATTCTCCTGTTTTGTATGTTCAAAAGGATAATCTTAGTTTTGTTGTTGTATAACTTGTCTTTGTACATTCATATTAATTTGTTAGTGTTGCATGCGTAATGCGTTCGTAGCTCTGCCCTGCGTAATTAAATGGTTGTAGACTTGATAGAAATTGTTGTGTAGACTCGGGAACAGGATTGCTGTCTTGGGTTCTCATCTCACATGGAAGGATAAATGAACGAAATAGATTTCCTTAAGATTGACGAGTGACTTGTAATTTGATTTCAAAATAAGACAAATTTGGAAAAAAAAATAAAAAACCAAAATAGTATTTGCTCCTTCACCCATAATTTGTGCCATGGTATATATGTTGGTGACTGAATCATCAATGATGTGAATTTTTGTTTAAATGTGTAGTTCAAATTAACAGTCTAGCAACATAATATGGCAAATTGTTTGATAAAAGTACGTCATCTTTAAAATAATTCGACTTGATGGGTTCACAATATTTCGCCTTAGGCCACACTTGGAAAGCATGAGAACTGAGATTAGTGCAACAGTTTCAAAGAGAAACTGGACTCTTTTTCCAAATGCATCCAAGAGAGCGAAATTTGTTCTAAGATTGTAGATGTTTTTGTCTTTGGTCAAAAGGTTGTTCTGTTGCTATTTTACACCCGTTGAATATCAACAGTCTATGAACTAAGGTCCCTCTGCTGTGTTGAGGTCTCAGGGTTCTTGACTTTTTTGAGCCTTTCATTTTAAGAGGCTTTTGGGTTCTGTTTCTTTGTTTGCTCTATTTGGTGGTTCTGTGACCCGCAGGTTTTTGCCCTCTTAGGCTGGTTGTTTGAATGATATTCAGATCAAAACAAAAGATGTCTCGTACAAGATGAACAAACGACTGTGGAAGCAAATTGAATGGCATACTAATCAAATCTAATGACCAAGCAAGAAATGCTGCCTCTGCTCATTCTATTTGAAGCTTCCTTTGCCAAACACTCGGAAGCCGCTTGTGGATTTTCAATGTGCTTGATGAGATTCACAGCCTCTTGATTCTTCATTACCTGGAACACATGCCAAAGTTGAAGAATCACAATATGCAAATGCAAGCTAGAAGATTTGTAGAAGTGAGATGCTCTCATATGGAAGAGCTTTTGGTAAACATGTGTGGGATGGAGGATACAAGTCTTACCTCCCATATTCCACTGCTTGCTAAAATGACAAATTCAGTATCAGGCTCAACCCTTTCGGCCCCAACAACAAGGTCTGAGGTTTTAGACTGCCTGGTGCTTGCTGCATTGCCTGTACCACACACTAAAATGTGAAATTTTTGCACACAAGTATCAAACACAAGCATGTCAAAAATGAGATACGGTTATGGCGATTGGATCTCATATGATGAGTCATTTCCATTTAAGGTCACCAAATTTGTTCCCCAAAATGGTATGGTAGTGTTTCCCTTCAAGAAGGGTCCATTATTCTAACTCTCTTTGTTTTTCCCAAAAGTAAATATCGTCATATGATCTGTCACATCATTTCGTGAATAAATTTGGTGATTCTAGTGTTAACGGTGCACTGTACCTTTAAAGAATCTCTGAGACCAATGTCTTTTGCCCGATTGATTGTTCCTGCTGCCTATGTGATGAGCCAAACCATCTCTACACACAACTGCTCTATAGTCACCCATGTTGGCTAATACAAGCTTCTCCCCATCGATCACTATCGCAGAAACTGAACCAACTCCATGTGTGTCCTCTGTGCTCTCTCTAGTCTTTGCTCTAGCACCAAGATATGCCTTTCTCATTGTCTCCTTGCTCTTTGCCCTTACATGAGACTGCACAGAATTTGACATGAAAAAGCAAAGCTCAGAGGATGAAAAAAACACAAAGGAAACAAAACAATTGTAGGGGTATGGAACTAGACTCGTCTAAGTGTATATTAAAATTGATCAAAGCTGTAACATTGTGCAAATCTTAATCAAGCAATTTCTTAATGCATATTGGGTTGTGATTACTTTAATCTGTGCTTAATTAAAAGCAAGTGTTTCATGTAAATAGGGTTGTTTACCTCTTTAGGATTCTTGTCAAACAAATGAGACTGCATGTACTTGGCAACCCCGTCACCGATCCGAGCATTGAAAACTCCGAAAAACCACAACTCAAGCTCTTCAATTTGCTCTCTCTGAACCACAACAAAGTCAGAGTCGGAA
The DNA here is from genome assembly GCF_000346465.2 of Prunus persica. Lineage (NCBI taxonomy): Eukaryota > Viridiplantae > Streptophyta > Magnoliopsida > Rosales > Rosaceae > Prunus > Prunus persica. Next base: position 2,952,613 of record NC_034009.1, read on the forward strand.
TCTTCATAACCAGCTGGTGATTTAAAGGCCTCAGTCGTATAATATCCATGTGAGACTGCTGGCATCATCCACGACGGTTTCTTTGCATTAGTGACCTCTCTTTTCTTCCTCCCAGCACTTCCCATGAGAAAACGTTTCAGCTGCAACGCCTGAAAAACCATTTCTAATTTAATTAAGAAAAACGTTTCAGCTTATGTTATGGTGCTTGAGCGTACACACACACACACATATATATATACATATACACAAACTTTTGTAGAAATTAGTGGTCATGATATACATTATACAAATGAAGAATGAAAACTTGGAAAGATGGAAAAAAACAAAATCAAACTTTGTAAATGGTAATTCCATGGTTATAATAATATTCTATCTCTTTCCTTTTCCTTCTTTTGTCATTTCCCATTTTGTAAACACTATTGACTTCTTAAACAATCTGGCACAACCCATAAAAATTATCAACCCAAAATCAGAGACCCAGAAACTAGATTGTTCAGATTGTCCAAGAACTCAAATATAAATGCTCAGAAAAAATGCAGTTTTTCAAGAAAAATAAAATAAAAATAAGAAATGGGAAAAGATAGCCATACCTTTTGCTTAAGATGAAAATCTTTCAGGGCCATGAACACCCCTGAAATTTGATCAGAGGCCTTTGGTGATTATCTGGTAAGTGAAGAAGATAATCACCTATAGGCCAAAAGAATTATAAAAAAAAGAAAGGTAAACTTTTTTCAAATTGAAAAATGAGATAGAGGGAGGAAGAAAGAGCTATACTTGGCAAAGATAACAGTTTGTTAGTCTCTGTGGGCAATATAATTACAATTTATAGCTATTTTAAGTCAATGAGGAGTCTAAGCTGGTTATATATTCATCTAGACCTCCTATTTTTGCGTTAATTACTGCATTAAAAGATAGCCTTAATCATCTGTCAATCTGTGAGCAGAAAATTTAAAATTTTCTAACTGCCTTTTTGTGGATATCATGTGTGGTCAAAATTACGTTGTCAAGCATTAATTTAATTTTCTTTCTAATATTAATGGCAGGCTTCTATATTCTCACCTTTTTCTTGTTACCAGAGCATTATTCACACTTTCAGTTTCTTGTCATGCACTTCAAAATCTGTATTTTATTATTTTAAAAATAGTTATAAAAATGCAAGGGGCTTATAGCTCAAGTGATTAAAAGCATTTGCTCTTGTCTGACTAATCCAAAGGGATTTTATTCAATGTCCTATATTCGATCCCCCAATATCGTTCGTAATATATATATATATATATATGATAACAAATTAAACGTAAGATTCCAAACCTAAACAGAGTCGCTTTGACTATAAACATAAACAGAAAACTTGGTTTTGAGGAATGAAACAAACCTTATAGTTTTGGAAATTTTCATCCAACTCGGATTTATGGCATTAGGCCAACTAACTATCATAATTTCAGTTTGGTGACCTGCTTTTATTAAAGAATAAGAGGTTTTTTTTTTTCTTTCTTTTGAGACTAAAATTATAGAGGTTTTTTTTTTAATTTTTATGGTTATCAAATAAACAATAGTATATTATTGATGAACAAACCTCCGAGCACGCAGGACTTTTTATGGGTCTTAAGTTTAGGTCATTAGAATCAAAAGAGGTCGCCATTTTGCTCTCTACACATACGACACTTTCAATTACCCAATAACTACCACAGAGAAGGTTTATGATTTGTAGGAACCTTCCTTAGTATTTATGCTTTTCAATGTTTAGGTTTATTTTCACTTGAAGTTGGAAAAAAAATTTAAAAATAAAATGATTTGGTTGGGCAATAAAATTGAAACCAATTTACCATCTAACTGTCAAGGGATATTTCCAGGAAATTTCAGTGAGATTAAATCAAAAGATTTGACAACATGTTTTTACTGTTCCTTGACTCCATCTCTCGGGCCATAGACTTGCAATTTCGAAACAAACAAATCGTTGACTCCGTGAAGGACGGCAAAAGGATTCTTCTTCTGGATATTTGAGACGTGGGAAATGATAGTCCTGTTGCGTTGTCCTTGTCCGATTAAGACCTTCCCTAACTTCTCTTCCACGTTGTAAAATGCTCTATTTATATATATATATATATAAAATAGTCATTCAAGTTTATTTTTATTTTTATTTTTCTGAGACAAGCGATATTGAGATGGAGAAATCAAACCTAAGATCTTGAATGCGGTAAATACTATTAACTATTTAAACTACAAGTCTCTTGTAAAATCCATTCGGTTTTTATATATGTATCAACGTTAGTATATACATTTGGGCTAAAAACATCCCATGAAATAAGGATAAAGAGAAGAGCCATTCAATTGTTGACTTCTTTTGGTGAAGGGCATTGAGTCAACACAGAATTGACAGGGAGGGTTGAGATTAGAAGGGACCGAAGAGGGGTTGATGTTTGGCTCTTTTTAATTAGAGTCATTTCTCCTTTACTGTTGTGAACAATATAACACACCTATATATATATATAATGAATTTATTAAAAAGTACAAATGTATCAAACCCTGATTTGGTTATTATAAACAGCCACATATTTTACATTTAGAGTTAGATGTTGCATGAAGGTTAACATGCCCTTTGGTTACTCAGGGCAGGTCCAAATATGTAGCCTTCCTAATAAGTCCTCTTTTTAAAAAAAAAAATAAAAAAAATAATTTTTATAATACAAGTGATAGTCTAAATTAATCTAATTTATGGAGAGAGAATTTTGAAGTTAGGTGCACTCGCCAACTGGCCTAACTCGCATATGTTTGTTGTTGTTGTTGAATCTATTGGTTGAAATGAACTTGAAAGTTGAGTCATTCTATAGTGAGGGCCTTATATATAGTCCTTAGGTGAGGTCATATCTATTAACTCTTGGATTAGACTAACCAATTTGATCCAACGACTAACTAATTTGATCTAGCGATTAAGAAATAGGGCTCCACCTAAGTAGCCTCACTATATAATTCTTGCTTGAAAGTGATTTCACTATAACAGGCCACAACCAACCCAAAAGGAAAACAAAGAAACATAGGTCCACAAAAAACCAGCCCAAAAACTATAGATACGTGCAACTTACATGTGGTAGGTCTAATTTTTTTTTTTCGAAGTGCAATTGCCTTCAATTATTTGGAAAGACTGTTGTAAGAGCATCTATAATCATGCTCCCTATTTTTTGATTAAAATTTAGCTAAAAACACACAAATGTTATTTTAGCAGCTCTATATAAAATTTGAACTCCAATCATACTCCCTATTTTAGAGAGTCATAAATACTATAGTTATTTTTTAATTCAATATGATTGGTCTATCTCTATAAATAAAAAAATTTAAAAAAGCATTAATTAAAAATTTAAACTATGCATAAAACAAAGCAACATTAAATTATAGGAAGTCGCTAAGAGTCTTTTCTCTCTCCTCAGATTTAGGAGCTCCTAGATGTCTCCCTATTTTAGGAGTTGGATAGAGAGCATGTGGTTGGAGGTAAAGGTGGTCCTAAAACAATAATAATTTTTGGTGGGATGAATTCATCAGTTGACTGACTTCATATGTAGACAGAAAGAAATTGCTCTACTGAGGTTTAGTTGTTCTTTTTGGCAAAGAGGGAGTAAGTGTAGAGCATGGCTGAGGCAGTTGTTTCCTTTGTGCTCCGAAGTGTTAGAGACTTCACAACTCAGGAAGCCAAGTTTTTGTCTGGAGTCAGCCAACAAGTTGAGGTTGCACAAACTGAGCTACAATTGATGCATGGCTTCCTCAAAGATGCAGATCGAAGACAAGTAGACGATGCAAGTGTACTCATTTTGGTTGCCAAAATTAGAGATGCTGCTTATGATTTGGAAGATGTTATTCAAACTTATGGCTTGAAAGTTGCTACCAAGAATAAAGGAGGCATGAAGAATGTTCTGAAAAGATTTGGTTCCATCTTTAAGCAATGGGTTGATCTTCACAAGATTGGGGCAGAAATTGAGAACATCACTGTCAAAATTTCTAATTTGAGGTCGAGTTTGCAAAGCTATAACATTATAAGGGAAACAAGAGAGATTGGAGGTGCATCTTCCTTGCAATCATTTGAGAGACAACAACAACTGAGGCGAACGTATTCTCATGTTATTGAACGTGTTGTTGTTGGGATAAAAGACAATGTAAAGGAAATAGTCACATATTTGGTGAAGGAAGAAAATTGCCTCCGAGTTGTTTCTATTTGGGGTATGGGAGGTTCGGGGAAAACCACTCTTGCAAAACAGATTTATCATCACGACGAAGTTAGGTGTCATTTCAAAAGTTTTGCTTGGGTCTGTATATCTCAACAGTATCAAGTAAGAGATGTTTTGGAAGGCATTTTAATTAAACTCATCTCTGCCACCAAGGAACAGAGAGAAGAAATTGCAAAAATGAGGGATTATGAAATAGCCAAGAAGCTTTTTCTTGTCCAGCGAGAAAGGAGATGTTTGGTGATACTTGATGACATTTGGAGCATCGAGACATTTAATTCTTTGAAAGCTGCATTTCCATTATATGAGGAAACACAAAGCAGAGTTTTACTTACAACACGAAATGAAGCAGTGGCTTTGCATGTAGATAGAAATGGTTTTCTCCACCAACCCCAGGCACTGAAGGAAAATGACAGTTGGGAGCTATTTGAGAAGATAGCAATATCTGGAAGGATTGGTGAAGGTACTTTTTCACATGACTCTTTTATCTTCACTTTTCTTATTTATCAATGGAGCCTCAGACATAGAATTTGCTGTCATTATTGTAGTTTTCTTTGTCATTTATGGAGGTTTACCGTTTTTTCAAATATTATGTAATGTGTACATAATATCATATGCTATGCTTTGTTACAAAAAAATTCTAGGAATATTAATATCTTTTTTATATCTATATGCATATTCTCGACTGCAAAGACTTTTTCTTTTTGTTGTTGTTGAAAGGAATCGAAATCCCAGTAATGGTTGGAAATATTGTCATGGATAAGAGTAAGGAACCAAATCTTTTATATACAACTATTAAAAGTGTTAATTTGGTTCTTTTATTACTTTTCAGATTCTGGAGTTTACAAAAAGATGAAAGAACTAGGAATTGAGATGCTTCGACACTGTGCAGGTTTGCCATTAGCCATTATTGTGCTTGCTGGAGTTCTAGCTAGAAAAAAGAATGTTAAAGAGTGGGAGACAGTGCATGAGAATGTTCATGAATGCATTAGGAGAGGCAAATTTCATGAACAAGAATATGAAGGTGCATCATGGGTGTTGGCATTGAGTTATGATGACTTGCCGTATCACTTGAAACCATGTTTTTTATATTTAGGCCATTATCCTGAAGACCATGAAATTTCGGTAAGCTCATTGACTAAGTTATGGGTGGCAGAAGGTCTTATCTCGTTGAGACCACGAAGACATGGTTTCGAAGAAACAATGGAGGATATAGCACGCAAGTGCTTAAGTGAATTGGTGGAAAGGTGTGTGGTTCAAGTGGGAAGAAATGGTTCAACAGGGACAATTAAAACTTGTCGGATCCATGACCTTATACGCGACTTGTGTTTGATAAAGGCAGAAGAGGAAAGCTTTCTCCAGATTGGCCATTCTTTGCATGAAAATGAGTCAACCAATATGTTTACTTCTTCTATGGTAGCCAAGGCAACACCATTGGGGAAAGTTCGAAGACTTGCAATTTACTTGGATGAGAATGCTGATTGGTTGGTTTCATCAAGAGGTGAAACAAGTGGCCACTTGAGGTCTCTGTTATACTATGACTTAAGAGAATGGAGGCCAACAAGTAAAAAATTATTACTATCTCCATTGACGGGTTTCAAAGTGCTTAGAATTTTGAAGCTTGAAGGTGTAAATGAAAAAGTCGAAGTAGTAGAGTTGCCAAGTGAAATTGGAAATATGGTACACTTGAGGTTTCTAAGTGTGAGGTCTAGCAATATAAATACGTTTCCATCATCCTTGGGTAATTTGATATGCTTGCAAACTCTTGATTTCCGTGTTAAAAATGACCTCAATATCCCAAATGTGATATGGAAGATGAAAGAATTAAGACATTTATATTTACCCATGTTTTACAGAGCAGGTGTTGAATTGAAGCTGTCTACTCTTGGCCATTTACAAACCTTAGATTTTCTTTCATCCAAGTATTGTGATTTGAAAGATGTTATTGGATTAACCAATATTAGAAAACTGAACATACGACTATCAAGCTCCTTGGAAAATCTGGAGTAAATCTTGAAATCTACAGGCAGCATGTTTAACCGTATCCGATCTCTATTTATGGACATTGATTATGCAAGGAAGAGTAGCTATGAGGAGCAGATTAGGCAAATAGTATCAATCTGTCAATGTATATACAAACTGAAGTTGTTTGGGCCAACCCCAGAATTACCGAAAGAGCTCTGCAACTATGCAAACCTCACCAAGTTAGAGTTGAGGAGCTGTGGTCTCAAGGATGACCAAATGGGAATACTAGAGAAGTTGCCACACTTAACAACTCTGCGCCTTCAAGGAAGAAACACTTTTGACGAGAATACAAAGATACTGGTTTTCTCCAAAGGAGGCTTTCTTTGTCTTGAATTTCTTTCCGTTTTTGACATTCCAGAAATAACAGAGTGGAGGGTAGAGGAAGGAGCCATGCCTAGTCTCTGCCGACTGCGCATTGGATTTCCCTGTGGATTGACAACACTTCCAGATGGGCTAAGATATCTTACGAATCTCAGGAAATTAAGCATTTTCAGGATGCCTAGAGAATTCCACAGTAGGATTCAGGAAGATGGAGAAGATTTCAGTAAAATTCAGCATGTACCTTCCCTTGTAATTGGAGAACCGTATGACCCGCCGATACAATGAAAAGGTAATTTCTTAATTTCAAATTGTAGGTTAATTGTCGTTGTGTTCTTCCTTGTGCAACAAGAATTAAACTGCAGTTCTATTTTATTTTTTTTGCCCCTTCTTCTTTCTTACTTTTTTCTTTTTTGATTCCGTATTTCAAATATTTAATGTTATGTTTGTCCATTTTATTACTTACAAAATATTTGTGTATTAGGCAAGATTTGTAGGTGTGCGAAAAAGGAGCACAATAACGCCTCCCTTGTTTTGCTCTGTTTTCTTTCTCCATTTTTATTGTTTTTTGCTTATGTGCTGTTGGATTTTTTTGGAAGTCAAGTAAGAGTTGAATATTTATGGCACTTGAGAATCTTTGAAATGACAAATCCTTCCCTTTTCATGTTAACAGCAAGTAGAAATCTCCAGTGCATAAGCAATATGATTTTCTTTGTAGTTGATCATGTTAACAAGTAATCTCTATATGACAAAAGTGCTGAATTTGTGTTTTGGTAGCTACAGCAGCAGCAGGGATTTGACTTTGAGAAAGTATGTCGAAGCTCTGCAGCAGGGGGAGCATGTGGTAAGCTGAACTTATGAGGAGAAAATCAAGAGGAGCAAAGATGTGGTCAAGTAGTTCAAGGTTGAAGCAATCTTTTCTTCAGATTGTATAACACTTTGCAAGGGATTTTGCTTGGTTTTGCTGTGATAGTTTATTTATTTATTATGTTGTGATAGAGACTTGTTTCTTTGTTTGTGTTTATGCAACTGTCAGTTTTGAAAGCAGAGTCAAACTGCAGCAAATTAAAAAGGTTTCCCTAATTATATTTTGGAGGGATTATTGAATTCTAAGAGCAGCGGCGTGTAAATGCTGAGCTGCTGCTGAGTTAAATGTGCTTCATAACAATTGAATAAGATTCCTCTAAAACAATTGTATTTTATTTGTAATTTTCCCGTTCCGTATTTTACTAACCATGAAAGATTATTTCTTACATGTTGTAACAGATGATGATTTTGCAATCTTTTTGCCAACCGGAACAACAATTTCAAACTAAGATTTATGGGTATAGTAGTAAGAGGTGGTAGTATTCTACATGTAAAGTGTTGTTTGAAAGGTGAAGCAATTACTAAGACCACTCCAACTCAGTATGCAATTCTCTACGACAAATAATGTGTGCACTAACATAATATAGTAGCACTTGAGAGAATGAGGTAGATCAAAGGCAAACATTCCCAAGAAAAAAAAAAGAGAAAAAATTGAACTCTTACATTGGTTTACTGTGAAATTTCTCTCCCTTTAATATCTGCTTTGGATATGTTGAAATTAGCAAATTAATAACTATAAAATATAAACTAATTGTCACTTTGGCCAACTCAAAAATCGCCTAATCGCTAGGCAGGTACTTTTTTTTTCCCCTTCTAATGTTTTTTAAATAAATAGTATAGCCGGCCAGCTGTACTACTTCAATATATTATTTTAAGGGGTATAGCCGTCCGGCTACACTCCTTAAATATATTATTTTAAATAGCCGCGCGACTATACCTTTTAAATATATTATTATACTTAACGAGTATAGCTGGCCAGCTGTACTCCTTAAATATATTATTATTATATTAAATAGTGCAGCTGTGCTGCTATACCCTTTAAATATATTATTTATATTTAAAGCGTATAGCCGCCGGGCCGTACACCTTCAATATATTATTATATTTAAAGAGTATAGCCGTGCGGCTGTACCTGTTAAATATATTATTTTAAAGCGTATCGCCGCGCGGCTATACACCTTAAATGTATTATTTTAAATAGTATAGCCGGTCGGCTGGACTCCTGAAATATATTATTATATTAAAGTGTATAGCCGCTCGGGTATACTCCTGAAATATATTATTAACTTCATGTGATGCTCTGTGAAAATCAGGAGCAAAGACGTGTTCAAGTTGTTGAAGCTTCGATTGTACAAGACAGTTGAGCTGGTATCTGCTGAGGTTTTCAGATTTGTTACTACCTACTAGGATTCAGCAATTTGAAACTTACTTTTGTTGTGGTTTGCAGTAATTGAAATACTTTGTAATGGATTGTGCTTGCTTTTGCTGTGATTGTTTGGTAGATACTGTTGTTTTTATTGTGATTTAAACTTGTTTCTTTGTGTTAATGCAGCTATCAGGCAAATTTAAAGGGTTTCCCTAATTATATTTTGGATTGCATTCTAAGAGTAATACTAGAGACACCACCTTATTACATCAGTTTTTGAACACTAAAGTGATGTGTTAGTGTTTCATTCGTTTTTTCGTTACGGACCAACTTTAAATTTTAATTTATTCATAATAAATAAGAAATTACCTCATCAGTTAGTATCTTAAAATTGGTATGTATATTATCATTGCAAAACTTTTAGGCCTAGTCAAAATTTGCACCCATCATCCCTGTAATTCTCCCATTATACCATCTCCACCTTCCTCCACTCATCAACCTTACCCACCTCTCTACTCTCTCGCCAGAATTAATTGTTTCTATTATCTTAAAAGCTCATAATCCAATTTTGCCATCCATTATAAAGATATGATTATTCTATATTTTTGGGTTTAAACCAATAATCCCGATTATATATATATATATATATATACATACAGGGTGCCTTAATGACTTTTAATTCTTACATTTTCATAGGAGGGTTGTTTTCTTTCTTCCTAATCCAAACGACTATTTTATTTCGAGGTCATTTCTTTAAAAAATAATAATAAAGTTTTTATAAGGGCTATTGGTTATAGAAAATAATAATAATCTATATATATAAAGCAAAAGGCAGAGAATGGTGAAACATTCAAAATACCAAAAAATATCCTTGGTTAATGCAAACATTAAGAACTAAACTTATTAATTAAATGAGGATAATATGGTAAATTCACACTTTTTATAAAAAATTAAAATTAAATAAAAAATAATGGATCTTATTTTAATGGAACACTTTTTAATTCTAAAAAAATTTTAAAATTTTTTAAAAAAAATGCCTCTTGCAAGCGCGGAAGCGCATGCAGAGAGGCTAGTAATAATATAAAGCAAAAGGCAGAGAATGGTGAAACATTCAAAATACCAGAAAATGCCCTTTGTTAATTCAAACATTAAGAATTGAAATTATTAATTAAATGAGGATAATATGGTAAATTCATTTTTTTTAATATTAAAAAAATTAAAAATAAAAACAAAATAAGATAATAGGTCCTACTTTTATGGAACATAACTATCCTGTTATGTTTTCTTAATTCTAAAAATAAAATAAAAAAGAAAAAAAAACCAATTGGCACATGCGTGAGCATGTGTCAAGGGGCTAGTAATAATAATAGCTAAGAGTTCACCTTCCAACCCAACAGAATAACCATGAACCTCCACAGAAAAAGAAAAAACTAAAAAGAAGTAGAAAATATAAATGGTTATTTCCAAAAACCTCTGCAAAACCCTCTTTTTATTCTCACCAAAGAGAAAAGAGAGAGGCAAAGAGCAAGGGCGAAATGTCCCTCTCTCGTATCCTTCTTCCAAAGCCAGGGCATCATCTCCACAAAAGAGGTAAAACCCACTTCACAAACATCGTTCTTACTCCATTTGCATCACATTTGTGTGTTTTTCCCAAATCACATTTGTGTTTTAGAAAGTGAAAACGGTTTCTGGGTTTTGCTTATAAATCGATTAAACCAATTTCAGCGCTTCCCAGAGCAACAAGATGGTGTTCATCTTCGTTGAGCAGTGGGCCGGAGAAACCATCGAGTTCAGAGAACTCGGAGGCGGGAAAGGAGCAAAGAGCTGCAGCTGAGGAGTCAAATAACAAGTGAGTTCTTCTTGAAACCCAGCAAAGTTATTTTCTCATTATATGTCTGAACCAATGAACAAGTCTAGAAAGTAGCCAACGCTAAGTCCTGGCAATTACAATACCCTTCTTTCGAAATTTCATGAAAAAACCCAAATTGTAGAAAACACTGCAAACAATGCTCAAAATGTAAAAGGATATTATCGTGTTACATCAAGCATGTGGTGTTTGAACTAGGCAAAACTAGCTATCCTGAACTACCCGTATTTAGTCTCCCTAAATCTATGCTCATCTCAAATTCTCAATACAGATGATGATATACATGAAGAATCTTGTAGAAACCAGCTTAGGAAACACAAACCTTTACTCCCCATTTTTTCAAGAAATTGCCAAGTGTTATAGAAAATAACTGAGGGGCAATCTCGTTTAATGCTCAAGGGAAACATCCCCAGCAACCAGATAAAGATCAGAAAGCCACGTGCAAAACATAAGCACAAGTTCCCATACTTAAGCAAAAATATGCGCCCCAGTGTACACAGGCTGGTGGCATGCCATAATCTCACATCCCAAAACATTTTGAAAAGTAATACACACATGACTTATGGAACTTTCTAGAGTTTTCTATTTTATTGTACTTAACTGTTAATATTTTTATTTATTTTGGGGGTTGGGGTTGGTGGGAAGGGTGGGGAGATGCGTGTGTTTATGCTTATAGTTGTACATAATGTGCCTCATCATCAATTATATGACATTAGCCTGTAGCTTATAATCTATCATAGTTGCTAAGCGTTCTGTTTGTACTCCTCGGATTTACAGATATACGGAACCAGCAAAGGGTCAAAACGAAGTGGGGGAATCATGGAATTCTCTGAAAGGCATTTTTTCTAATCTGAAGGAAAGAATGCTGGGAATTTCCCGATTTCAGAAGCAAATCACTGTCGAAACAATTGATTATGTAGCTGATAGGACAATATCTGAGGTTATTAAGACAAAGAATAGTCCTCATGACACTGAAATTGATCAACCCAATTATAGCATTCAGATGCCAAAAGTCATAAGAGATTCTCACAGTTGCAAGGAAAATATCTCAACGAGATTAAAATCTGATATAATTAGGGAACGCTATTCATCTGAAGTGGTTGATGCTACAGTTTTTAACCAAGTTGATGTGCATATGGCTCGTTTGGTTGTATCCAATGCTAGAAAGGAGCGTGCTGGTCCAGAAAATGTTGAAAATAACTTAACAAATGCGTCATTGCATAGAGGGGGGAAAAATTCTTTGAGCAATTTGGGTGATATGTTTGCATCTAAACACAGAGAGAAAAATGTTGGTCCTAAAAATGTTGAACATGGTGTAAGTGGAAATTTAGTTCTATCATCAGAGACCTTCATGGATTCTCAAAACAGTGAGAAATGCGTTAGAGCAACTGCAGCTTCCAATGTAACATGGAAAAGATCTTCCAAGGATATGGGTCAATCAGAAGTAGAGCCTGAATCAGACAGGCAACTTGGGGAAGTGATGTTGGACAACACTGGGGTTCTTGAATCAGAAACTGAGTACCAGTCTTGCATAACACATCAGTTACCAGGTGAAGAGTCTAGGATATTCCAAAAGGATGTCACAAATGGATCCACAGTAGTTGGAAATGGAAACCATCAACTTAACAAAAGAACTTGGATATCAGATCAAACACCTAGTGCAGATACTGATGTGGATAAAATGCCCGTGTCATCTAATCGATCTCAAGAAGTGGGGTTGGCAAACATGTTTCTGAGGACAATGAATGATCAAAAAGCTGGCAAAATCCCCAGTAAAAAAAATGATACTTTGGCTTCAAATGGACTTTTGGGAATTTTAACTGAAAGAAATGAAACAACAGGTGAAGAAGATATGGGAAAAGGATTCAACATTAATGGCTTAATTGGCTGCATTAAGGAGCTGCCTAGAGAACTATTAATTACTAAACCTCAGGACAGTGCTATTCCCAGCAAGACTGATCATATCATTAAAAGGGGAGGCTCAGTTAAAAAGGTTACAGTCCCCGCTGATTCACATAAGCATGATGCTAAAAGAAGCGAAAGTTCGTTTAGAGGCCGTGCCATGGAAAGGGAGACAAACACCATCGATGAGAGTGAAGAACAACCATGTAGGGGAATCGCTTCCCTTAATACAGATTCCGTATCTAAAAGTGACAGTGGTGACTTGAAAGTTGCATCTCAAAAAAAGTCAAAACTAAGCCCAAAAATCCATCTTCTAACTAGCAAGGAAGACTTAAATAAGATCCCAATTACATTCAGCCAGAAAGAAGGATCAACAGAAAGCAAGGTATTGGTTAGATTTTTGCACAAAAATGTGAAGGATGATGCTGTTGTTAATGCTTTAAATGATTGTGGGGAGATTGTGAAGATACAGCTACTTTCCGTTAGTGAAGGAAGCAATTTCAGAGATGCTTGGGTGCATTTTAAGGTATTGGAAAACATGCTTATTTAATGGTTCAAATGTCCTTTTTTTATTTCCAAATATGGCTCATCGTGCTCACTAGTTTGTGATCCTACTGCTACAAATAAGCACAGAAAAGTCAGTCTTCCGTTCCAGCTGAAATGACAAACTATAAGTATGGTTGTCATGAGCACAAGCCTTATAACTGTGACTGGGTGGAAATGGTAGTATATCTGTAGGAAGCATTTTAAGCCATTTCACCTTTGCTTAACTGGCCTTTGGTTTTATTGCAGACAAGTAATGAATCACAGAGAGCTCTCAGGAAAACTGACCTCATTATAGGGAATTCCGAAGTCGTTGTTGTGGCAACTTCTTTAGAAGATGTGCTTAATAAAGTTTCCATTCCCAACGTGATTGGTGATTCTGAACTTCCTGTTGCATTAATAAAGAATCCCACACGAACAGTTATGATTAAACATTTGACCCATGATATAAGCTTACATCACCTTAAAGGAGCTCTTGCCTTTTGTGGAAGTGGCATATCCAGCTTTTTCTTGGGTTCCTCAAGCTCTGTTGCTTTTGTAGAATTTGAGGTGAGGCTTTTTACCATTTGCTTCTGATTTTTGACCCTGTAATAAATCATCATGTTAACCAACCAAAGAAATAAATTATAAAGTCAAATTTTGGTGAAGATTGAATGCTAGTATTGGAGATCTCATAAGTAACTAAGATAATGTTCACGTCATACTTTGTATTGTTAATCTTTTTGTTACCGGTGTTGGAACTAGGTAAGAAACTTCAGAACTAGCCCATTAGGTTGGTTTTGCCTGCCGTTTTTACCCATCTGTTAAGGTGAAAGAGAATTGACATGTGAGCTTAGCAGTATACCAGTATGTGTTAAAGTTACTACTTTGAATATGCATTCACTTTTTCCTTAAGCAATGAAAAGAATTGTGCTCTCTTGGATTCACTTTGTCACACACAGATAGAGATAAGCTTTCTGTTCATAGACATGTACTCTTTTTACCATCATTTTCTGAAATTTATGCTCCAAGTGCTTGATTACAGACGGAAGATGCCAAAGAGACAGCAATTGCAGCATGTTCTATAAATGTTGAAGGAAAACAGCTATCAATCCTCAGAATTGATGTGCCAAGAACAACCGTTGTAAGGATTTCAAATTTTGGTGGAACAGTATCAAAGAAAAGATTCCAGACTATATGTAACTCTCACGGGCAAGTGAAGCAGAGGAAGGACCGAGGCAGGGACATTGTGGATGTACATTTCAAGCTTGCTGAATGGCCTAATATGTTGACTATTCTCAACAGGTATTGATGTATTTAAAGTAGAAGATCTTTATGCACATCATCCCTGAAATGTTTCTAATATTGTGTGTTCTTAATTTCTAGTTTAAATGGAATGGAAGTAGATGGCAATCGGTGGCTTGCCCGGCCTGCACCTGTTTTTCCTCCAGAAGTCCTTCAAGTCCTTTGGAGTCGGCCAGATGAAAGAATTCATGTCATATCTGTTTTGCGCAGACTATTGCAGAACACTGAACTAATAAGTCCTGAAATCACTTTTCTAGCCAACAAATATTATAAAGATATACTTTGAGTTATCATTGCATTCTTTGTTCCAATTTAGCTATGCAAATTGGATACTGATCATATTGTACTGGGCAATCCAGCAATGAACTTGGAGCCTTCTTGACATCCCATGGAATATCCCTCTTCAAAATATAGAGCACAAAGGATTTTTCTTTTTTTTCATTTTCACTTGCCAACTGCCAAAATTGTCAATCGTGAAAAGTATAGATAATACAGTTCACGGGATCAGGCAAATTCCATAAAAATACCATGTACCAAATGCTGTTTTCATCATATCAGCATCGGCATTGTTCACTTCACCAGCGGCATCAGGAGTAATGCACTAGTAACCTTGCTTGGATGCCTGAGCAAATTGTGAAAACCATCGATGCTAGCCAACCTTGAGCTAAAGATCCTATCCTGGTGAATACATTTTTGGCCAGACGGTGAACTCTATTGGAGGACAATGGTGATCAGGGACCATAGGAATCAGAGTATCGATGCTAGCCAACCTTAAGCTTAAGATATTATCCTGGTGAATACATTTTTGGCCAGAAGGTTAACTCTATTGGAGGGCAATGGTGATCAGGGACCATAGGAATCAGAGTTCTAGTCATAAAAACAAGTATTTCATCGACGCTCAAGTGTGCACCAAAACAGAGCTCAAACATGCATATAAGAAATTCAACATCACAATGGGAATGGAAGGAAACACAGGACAACAGAAAATTGATCATTAAAAGAGCTCCTTTGTCAATAATATTTTAAAACAAAAACAGCTCCGAAAAAAACTAAACTCGAATAAAAATAAAGGGATTACAATCCAGAGTACAGTTTTGAAAATAATCCATAACAAAATTGTAAACTTAATATCCGATATTGCTTAAGATGATGTCTCCTTTTTCAGTTTTGCAAGCTCACTCTTGACCAAGCCAGCCCTCTGCAAATGAGCAAAGGTCTATTAGTTTGGGAGGGTTCAACATGAAAAGGATGAAGAAATAAATCATCTAGCGGATTCTTACAAAAAAACATATCATGAAATAAGGTGGGCAATAAAGGAAATTTACTACACTTTTTTTTTCTGGTGGAGAAATGTACAACACTTTCAGAGGTAGTCACACTTCACACGAAAGATTCAAATGAGCCATAACCAACCTTAATCTTAGCCAACATGAGCTTGAATCGATCAAAGTCGTTAAGAGATGCTCTCCTCTTCTGAACAATAAGTTTCCTACCCCAAGAGCTGTTCTCCCACTTCTTCTTCACATCTACCAACACACATATAATTATAAAAATGGACGACATAACATGACAACAAGAACTATCATCATATATGGGTAATTGAGCCTACCAGCAGCTTCCATTGCAGCAAGCAATTCCTTCTTCTTAGGAACCCTCTTGATATCAATTTTGATGTCAGTGAGTGAAAGTCTCTTGAAATTCATTTGGGATCTGACCATATCAGGAGAATCGACAAGAGCCTATGGAGACAAGTGAAGCAGAATTGCCAATGGATCAAAATCATGAAATATACAATGATATTAATGTAGAAACTTTATAGCTATATTTCTGATATGTGAACGACAACCACGCTTGGAAACAAGTTCAGGTTTGAGCCCAACCCAAAACCAACAAAAAATTACCAGGTTGCAGCTTATCTCAACATGAAACTGACCGAAATTACTATTAAACTGAAACAACTCAATCAACAAACCAAGAATATAACCTGAAACAGACAAAATAAAAAAAATAGGGCAACGACCATCATAAAAATTAAGAAGTAATAACTATATTAGCATTTGAATAGTGGCTGCACTAGTAGGCATCGTTTGTGATGCTCAACAAAAACCACCCATTTCTGTCTGAAAAGAGACTCGCTGAAGTAAACTTAAGTACACAAGTATACATATTCTGATAAACATAAACACTTTCCAATACATAGTCAAAATTCACACGCCTATTGGTTCTAACGAAAGTTTCGATTTAAAATTAACATTGCACCTAGTCCACTTGGCAAATATAGTTATAAGAAGTTTCTAAAAACCGAAAGATATCATAACATGTCATGTATATTAGGAATGTACAACAGAAAGGGAGACGCAAAAAAAAAAAACAATTTCCCAATGCTCATTTCAATTTAAAACATATAGCATTGAATCTATCAATGATTCTTAGAAGATATACTAAAATATATTATATGAAACCACAGCAAAAAGAACTCTGCTTGGTAGCTCAGAAAATACTTCAGGTAAGCGAGCTTAATGCTCCACAAAATTGAATCGCGTGCTAATTTAACATAAAGCACGAATCCCAAAATTCATTTTTCTCTCATTTTTCTTAGTTTTTCCTGGCAACCAAACAGAACCCAAACACAATTCTAAAGTAACGAACAAAAGAGTAAGACTTTGATAAAGGAAAGAGGAAGGAGAAGGTACCCTGTTCTGGTCAAGGACGTCGACGATGACAACAAGCTTCCCATAGTCCTCGCCGTAGTTGACGAGAGCCACCCTTCCGATCTCAACGTACCTCTTGAAAGGCTAACCAAAACAAAAACAAAAAACAGAATGAGATCAAAGAAGAACAAAAACTAAGTCGTATTGAGAGCACACAATGAGAAGGTAAACGCCGGCGTATGGATGAGTAAGGGACGATGAGAGAGAGAGCTCACCATTTCCGGTTCTGGTGAGGTGTGTGAGTGTGAGAGCTCTGAAGAAGTAGGAGGCGGAGCTTAGAAGAAGAGAAAATGGAAGCGGGGGGATTAGGGTTTTTCTTATGGGTGTTTTGTAGGGTGCTGTGGACCGTCCGATCCACTTTTCCTTTAATGGACTTTTCGTTTTGCTTGCAATTATGAAGATCAAGTAGGCCCATGGTGATCCATGGGTTTAGGTCATTGTGCAGATAACGGATAGTTCTTCTCTCGAAATCCAACTACTCCCAAGTCCAACTTTTTGGTTTGAGATTGGACTAAAATTAGCTAATTATAAGATTTGAAATTGAAACCTCTTTTAAATTGCTCCGTTATTGTAATGATCATTTGTAGCTAATTTGTATTGATTTTCTGTGATTAGTGACTTTTTTGGTTGAATTATGAATACAATTCTAGAATTTCTCTGCACAAAAAAATATTAGAAAAGAATAATACTATTTTATTAAAATCTAGTAATTGATCACTAATAATAAATATGGGGAATTTGATTTTTTTAAGTTTAGATTTGATATCTAAATGACTTTAGTATACTTATGGTGCGTTTACTAATCAGGAATTGGAATTCTCATCAGAAATTGAATTCCACTTATGGAGGATTCATATGTTTACTTCACATGAATGAATTAAAAAGTAAGTGGGGCCCACACAAAATTAGGAATTGAATTCATGATTTTGGAGGAATTCAATTCTTGAGTGGGATGTGGTATTCTAATTCTTAAATAACTAATCTACTAGGAATTCATTTTTTTTACCCATTATATCCTCACACAATTTTAAAATTTTAAAATTCGTCATTAACTTTAACCCAACAACAAGGACATTTTTATAATTAATACAACTCATACTCCAATTCTATATGGTTTAGTAAACAACTTCAATAGGAATCTGGAATCTAACTCCCTTCAGTCCATATAGTTTAGTAAACAACTTCAATAGGAATCTTGAATCTAATTCTCCTCAATCCAACTCCTCCTCAATTCAATTCCTCCTACTCCAATTACGGATTAATAAACATGCCATGTGGTGCATCTCAATTGTTCATGTATTCGTGAGGCCTTCATTTCGGAACCTTATGATATAATAACTTTAGATAATGATTTTTTTTTTTTAAAAATTATAGAAATTCTAAGATTGCATTCATAATTCAACCAAAAAAGCCAGTAGCCACAAAGGGCCAACACAATAACGGAGCGGTCTAATATCAAAATTAAGACAATCTAGTGCATGACTAATGATCACACACGATCGAAGAAACTCTGGTGTATGTGTCCCAACTAAGATTGCAAACTCAAAATAATCAAAAAAAGATAAAGCTTGAAAAAACCAAGCCATAACAATGAAAAGCTCTCACAAATGAGAGGTGAAAAGCTTTCACAAAGGAGAGGTGAAAAGCTCTCACAAAAGAAGAAGTGAAAACTATATAGATAACTCAAAGAGTCTTTGTGACTTATTTCGAACATAAAGAAATTGCAAAAAGGATGGTTGTGGAGATCTAACGCTGAGATGCAGCCGCCTATGATGGTTGAAGGAAAATCATAACAAAATGAAGACAAATAGGGAAAACCTTTTGTCACTGAAAATTAGGGGAGAAGAGAGGGAGGAAGAGAAGAGGCGAAAGCATGGGCGGATCCACATAGGAGCAAGGGTGGTCAATTGAACCCTGCAACCTCTGAAATCCTCCATTAGAGCAGCCAAAGTTGACCCTTGCAATGTGTTCGACGAAATGCCCTAAAGAGGCAAACCTGTGTTTGTGTGTAGCTGAAGGAGAAGAAGTGCAGAGCGCGCCTTCCTTTTGTTTGTTCGCTCGACGTCAAAACAACGTCGTTACACTAAAGTTTTTTTTTTAAAATTTTTTTAACCTGGCCAAAACGACAAAACGACGTCGTTTTGGCTCATGTGTTTAAAAACCTTAGGCAGCAGTTGCTACCCGATAAAATAGATTGGGGGATGGGTTTTTAACACAATGCTCTCATTCAAACCCTAAATCCCCAATCCCTAATTCTCCCCAGCCCAATCTAAAGTTATATTTGTTAGTTTGTATTTGTTAGGAGTTTTTTTTATGATATTGTTTTTTTCTTTCTGAAATTATATTGTATTTGTTAGTTTGTATTTTTAGGTATTCTTTTTTAACAGTTAGAAACGCCGATGATACAAGAAATGTATATATCTTGCGCTATTAAAAGACATTAATGAATATTCTCCTGCCTTTTCTTGTAGCATCTATAGAGAGAAGACTGAAGATTTTTGTTGTTCAAAAAAAAAAAAAAAAAAAAAAAGGAAACCTGTACCAAGAAATTGATGAAAGAACACTTGGAGGATCACTATCATTTAATTTGATAGGAAAGATGAGTACCTGCTAAATCTTAGAAGATCGATTGTAAAGGATTTCGGGCCATGGTTTCTGCTATGTTTTTCAATTTTCTTCTTATATTAGATTCAATTGCATATTCATCCTCTTAAGCAAAGTCTACTATATCTACTCTTTTGTTTGATTAAAAAGAATTAACTGGATTAATTTTTGTGTTTGTTAGTTTGAATAAATTGGGGTTTTTTCTATTAAAAGAATTAGTTTTTTTATTTATTTATTAGATTGTATTTTTTTAGTTTGTATGCTTTAATTAGATTGTATCTTGGTAAATTCGATTAATTTTTGTCTTTGTTAATTAATGAATATTCATATATATATATATATATATATATATTTTCTTGATTGGTTGTTGTTGGGATTTTATTTTGGTTAGTTTGAATAAATTAGGGTTTTGTTAGTTTGTATGATTTTTTATTAGATTGTATTTGTTAGTTTGTATGGTTTTATATTATTAACTATGAATTATAATATTATAGTTTCATTTTGATGGGTCTATTTTACATAGAATTTCTTTTAACATTTTACATGTTGACTCCCAGAATGAAAATTCTTGGATCCGCCACTGGGGTAGAGTGGAGGAAGCCACCCTCAAAATGAAAACGGCTCTAAGAGGGTTTTTTAAAGAGAGAGAGGGGCCTAAATAATGTTAAAGTGAAAATGACTCTATGATTAAATTTAAGTGTGCATATCTTGTACTAATTAATTCTTAATTTAATGGTAATTCTCTTTCTAAAACGTAATTAATTGTTAGAATTATTGAATCTTGCAAAATATTGATATATAATTATCGAAAACTAGTCACTGAATAACGTGGGAATTGACATGTCAATATCTTTTTCTTTTTCTTTTTTTCTTTTTTTGACAAATCTTGGAGCTCCTCTATTAACGATCACACATGATCGAAGAAACTCTGGCATATGCATCCCAACTAAGAGTGCAAACTCAAAACAACCAAACATAGATAAAGCTTGAAAAAACCAAGCCATAACAATACAAATAAAACTCTCACAAATGAGAGGTGGAAAGCTCTCACAAATGAGAAGTGAAAATTATACATAAAACTCAAAGAGACTCTATGACTTATTCCAAGCATGAAGAAACCACAAAAAGAATGTTGGTAGAGATTCGACACCAAAACGCAGGTGGAGATTCGCAATACCTTATTTATTTAAAATTAAGAAGGCAGATTCACTATAATACCCAATATAGGAGCCCAAATTATAAAATAAATAAAATAAATCCTATATAAAATGGATTTTAGAAACACATCCAAAGCCCATTTACAACATAGCAAAAAAGCTTTTAACTTCTTTTAAATTACAAAACTGCCATTGATTTCTTAAAACAAACTCAACCCAAAAACCTCATAAAAAAGCTCAAAACACTCAATGGGGTGTCAAAGTAATTTAATAATTACAATTATTAAAAATTAAATTCAATAGGGCCAGCTGTCATTTTTTGAGTTTTTTTTTTGGTATGTTTTTAGAAATTAAATGGTGTATGGTTTATTTATAGTTTTAGTGCTAAGAATGAGTATATGACTAAAAATCTCAATTAAGAATGAGGATGGGCAAACTCACATATGTGGGTACCATGGGGGCTTAAACCCATGACTACTTGAGAGCTCACCAAAAATCTGAGCCAATCCAACTAACACTTTATTGGTCAGACTTTCTAGACTTACATATATCAACTAACTCTCTCAGTCTGGTAATATTTATCTTCTCTTAAGTGCCACATATATGAACTAACCAAAACAATATCTTGTTATTTACTCCCTAACAATTTCGTTCAAGTTCTTAAAACTTCATTATCACCAACTTCATCTCCATTTCCTCTCTATTTTCGAGAAGAGTTTTTTCTTCTTCATTTTTTTTCTTAAATATCTTCAAGGTTGAATTCCTCCTCTTCAACTGGGCCACTCCATTCAACAGGTTACATGGTGACCACTTCCCCTAAATCTTTTACGTATCAGTGTGCTTGGAGGAAACTGTTGATACGTGTACGAAATTCGAATCTTAAAAAAGTGGCACCCTCCCGAATAAACATTTTTAAGTCTCCACGCAAGTAAAGCTAAAATTCATGTCTTCTGTAAGGAAAATAAATAAATAACAAGCATACCAAAGTTTGATGCTTAGATAACATTTTAAATTTCCAAAAAAATAAATAAAAAGGGATAACATTTTAAATTTATATTCTTTCAGTCCAAATGTTTTATTAACTTTTTGGGTATCATCCTCACTCATGGAACTATAACTAGTGCCGTGAATGACCCTTTAATAGAATGGAAAAAGGGCGACTTGATGATATCTAAAACATTGCTCTCTATCTTTCATTTTATTCCCCCATTCTATTCTCACAAAATTTTCTTTATTTCTATAATTTTACTTTTACGTCAAACTACAATTTTTTATATATAGAGATATTTAGTTATATACCCATTCTTAGCACTAATGATATAGATAAATCTTACACCATTTAATTTCTATAAACAAATGCAAAAAATAACATCTAACCCTATTGAATTTACTTTTGATTATTAAATTACTTAGATGCCCTATTGAGTGTTTTGGGTGTGTTTCTAAAGTCCTTTTTATGTAGAGTTTTTATTTATTTATATAATTTAGGCTCCTATATTGGGTATAATGTTGTACATGATCCTTGATGTTATACTCATAAAGCGCTCTTAAGCTCGAAAGAGGGTGACAACACCATAATTTGTGTTCAATAATTAAAATTGTAGTATAAACTTTTATCATGAGGAGAGAGTGTTAGCTTCACATATATTGTTAATCTACTAAAAATTGTCTAACATGATATCATAACATCAATTGCTAGTGATCTTAGGTTCGAAACTTAAGGTCTAGCGATGTTTTAAAAAGAAGAAGAAAAAAAAGATGACAAATGGTCAATATAATATACCACCAGTCCATATTATTGGCATCTTGCCTAACAATTGGATCCTTTTGGGAAGGATCGGAGAATTTATGAATTTTTTTTTCCCAGCAGTTAAACATCACCCAAGATGAATGTCAATAATGTCAAACCGACCGACTGATCCCTAGCTAGAACAACAAGATTCTTAACATTTTCTACATGAGAATTGTCACTTAAAGAATTCAAGCATTGTGCCGACCCTTTCTGAATTTTATCTTATCGGATCTTCTACATGGCACTGAATCGTTATTAAGTTTATCTTTGTCATATCCACAGCCCTAGCCAGTTGATTTCAACCTTTAACTTAGCTTTTTTTTTTTTCTTCTTCTTCTTTCTCTAATGCCATATCGTATATTCTTGTATTTTAGTTAGATTTCATTAACATTTCGTAATGGTTATTCTCAAGGTTGTATGTGCAGGCAAACTATTGCGTTCACAATTTTTTAATAAGTAATTGCCATGGTGATCGTTTGCACAATGCTTTGTATTGATTTAACTGGAATGACATATGATATTCTTTTCTTTAGTGCTTTAGAACACAATGATTAAACATTGTGTGGAATAGCCTAAGAATTTCTCACACTTCTTTTGGAATCGTTGAAATCACAATATATGCTTACACATGCCATAAGAAAAGAATTGTTGGATTTAATATTGGTGTTTTAGGTTTCTCGAAGTCTTGTTCAATTGTAACCACACGTCCGGACAAGAAATTATATAATCGGTGGTCCAAATTAATAGTTCAACGACATAAAATACCAAATTATCTAGCAAAAGAATATTATCAATGTGTGACATGAGAGCAGGTATACTTTCTAATTAACTTTGGATATCTTTCTCACATTCACAAACTAAAAGTATAGTGATGCGTGATACTGCAGCTAATAAAAGGAAAAGAATCCAAAAGAAAAGGAGGAAAAAAAGGAAGTTTTGTTTGCGGTAAGAAGATTTTTAAGTTATTTTTCTAGTTTGTATCCATTGCATATTGGACAGTATAAGGAGGTTGACAAATTCAAAGACACCTACCACACACCACAGCTTGTCCACATAAATTTTTGAATATCTTTTGAATGATGTGAGTTGCACATGGTCACAACAATTGATCACATCCATGGTACCATATAATTATGTCCCTTAATTGCAGATTAACTAGCATTGTCACATATAATTATGGGTTAAGAATTTCTGCATTGGATCTCATCATAGGGAAAATGGAAAGTTGAGTCATATATTTTCATCTTTCACCTTAAAATAGTCAACTTAATTATATCAAGGTTCATGAATTTGCCATGGAGTAAAAGGAAAGTAAAATTTGCACCTAAAGGGGGTAATTGTACAACTTTACTCTTAGAACGTTGTATTGTTGCATATCTTATGCAAGTAATATTGGAGGAGAGGAGAATCGAAACAAAATCTTAGATACAGTGATAAACGTTTTTAATCACTTGAGTAGTAAGTCTCTTACATGATATCATTGCACTTTGAGTCATGGGGAATGAATCACTTCTGAGCTACCTAATCCTTCTAGTGGTTGGAACACTAAATGAATGACCATCTCATCCTTAATGGTTTGTGATTTAAACATGAAATCCATGGTAACTAATGATGGAATGTTCTCATCTAATTTTATGCATTGAAGTTGGGTCATTTTGCACAGTGGAGGGCAGTAAAGGAATCTCTTGTATAAACCATATATGAGGACTGAGGACTGAGGGGCGGCATTTTAAGACTTTTCATCCTTTCCTTTCAATTTTATTTGCATATTAGATACTTATTCCTTAAAAAGATAGAGAGAAAAAATCTAGTAATCCTTTTAAAAGCTATAAGATGCCCCCTCTTCTCTCCATGCAAACCCCAAATACAGACTGAAAAATGGGAGAAGGAGAAGAGATTCATGTAGCTGAAGATGAGAGAGTGAACATTAGTCTTAAGGACCTCTCTAAGAAGCTTGAGGAATTTGCCAAGGCCAGAGATTGGGAGAAATACCACAGTCCCAGAAATCTACTCCTTGCTATGGTAAATAATCTTCCTCACTACTTCTCCCTCAACATATATATATGTATATATATATATATATATAAATTCTCCGATGCGGACTTCCAGACGTTATTACTATGCGGACGTCATGTATTTTCTACTACCCCTCCCTGTTTACAAACTATAACATCCGCACAGTAATAATGTGCAGACACCAGATGAGATGTTTTTGTTAACCATGGCACTATGTCTCTTCTATGTCATTTTTGCACAAAAGGGTCATGCAATCTTCTCTATATTGTTCCATTTGTTGGATCTCTTTGTAGATAAAGACACATTTTCTTTTAGACATGCATGAACGGTCTCTTGTTGGTATAAGCTACATGAATTACCGTTCATGAAAGTCCAGACTGAGAATTTTAATGAGCAGTAAACTGTAGCTGCAAACTTGGCAGATCTGCCAAAACTTTGATGGCAGATTTATTAAAGCAACTATTAGTTTGGGCTGCTTGCACCTGCTGCCATGTTCATCCACATATGGCTGCTGCTAAGGTTGTGGTTTAACAGTTTCTGCAAGATGAAACTGGTTTTGCAACTTCAGTTTTGTATCAAAGCTAAATGGTGCTTCAATGTGCCACACACTTTGGTGCAATATTCTTTGGCATAATAAACATTTGGTAGGCTAAGGCATATGGGGGGTTACAAATTACAACTTACATGTGCGCCCAAGATTTGGAAAAGCTCTTTCATGTCATCTTCTTTATGAAAGCAACACTTTTAGGAAGATTTGATTGCATAGAATCATACAAATCCAAGGCATTCATGTATATGAGTGGATGAAAATATATACAAACTAAAAATAATAATAATAATAAATTGATGGTTGATATACATTGACAATATATACCTCCTCTTATTGATTCTTGATGATGCCAAATAATATATGGTGATGTGGTGGTAGGTGGGAGAGGTAGGAGAGCTATCAGAAATATTCCAATGGAGGGGAGAGGTGGACAAAGGGTTGCCAAATTGGGAGGAATCAGATAAGGAGCATCTGGGAGAAGAGCTATCTGATGTGCTTCTATACCTTATCAGGTTGGCTGATATATGCGGCATTTGATCTTGGTGATGCTGCCTCCAAAAAGATTGTCAAGAACGCAATCAAAATACCCACCCAAACGCAAACTCTCCTTTCTAATTCCCCCACCAAAAAAGAAGAGAAGAAGACTGTATTTGGCTATTTTGCTTGATAACTTAACCTTGGATTTTAATAAAATCTTTGTTTGAATCCTTATTTTTGCATTGGGGGATGGGTTTTTATGGTATGAAGGGG